>NC_077229.1:140566871-140866871 GCF_027887165.1 Monodelphis domestica | reverse complement strand
CTCTTTCACCCCATCTGCTCTCTGCGTCATTTCCCCCCTTGAATTTGCCAGATTTGTCAGATAAGTGCTACCCCTTACATGAAGCTACAAAAAAAAATATCGGCTAATTTTTCTCCAGATGTTTTGTGATCTCATCTATGATTAATGGTTGTTATATTGTTCACCACGGTTATCAGATTTACAAATTATAATATCTAGAAAAATGCATTATTTCTTCTTAAATATGACTAATAGACATAGTACTGTTAGTGAGATCAGATTCTTTATTCTAGAGCTAAGTGTATAAGATATTAAAGACAAATTTAAAAAACCTCTAAATAAACTCCCCAACAAAAAAAAAATCCAAAATTGTATCAAGTTCATTTCTTGGCCTTCTTTTAAACAGGGAGTTAGATGTGGAACAAACTTTTTAAAAAGAAAAGATGTCTTTATAAAAGTTGCTTTTTACTACAAGATTATAAAATAATGCTCAAGTTTTCTGCTTTTTTAAAGCATGATGATAATATGAACTTACATATTAAATGAATTTTAGACTTAGAAGGGAAAAAATTGATAGCCACAGATACAACTCACTTATTTTATAGCTGAGGAAACTGAGCAGAGAAAATTTAAAATATTTTCCTAGAGTGTCATAGCTAGCAAGTATTTGAGCCTCAATTTTGAATCCAAGTCTTCCTGACTTCAATCAAGCATTCAATCCATTATTCCACTTTACCACTCATATATTTTCACAACTTCCTAAGTAGATAATGGACAAATATCATTCCCATTTAGCAAACCAATGCAGGAATTGATAATATGACTTGTCCACAAATTCCCAGTTAGTCTGATCATGTGTATCCCCATTCCTAATTAATAACCCTTTTACATTCCCTCCAGTTCTGCCTGGTTCCCCCAAATCACAACTTTGGAAAGCTGTGCTAATCAAACATATACTTTAATTTCAGAAGGTTTTTATTCAAAAACTATCTTCAACAAAATATATCCTTTACTTTTAAAATGCCTCTAATGTTAAGGAATTGAATACTTCTGATTTTTAGAACCTATACTTTGCCTATGAATTTCATTGAATTTTAGAGTTGAAAGGAATATCCAAAGCCATTTAGTCCAACTCATAAAATTAATTAGAAGAATCTCTCTTTTTTTAAAAATCCTCAACAAATGGTCAATCTGCCTTATTTCACAGTCTTCAAATGATAGGAACCCCAGAAGCTCCTAAGGTCCATTCTACTTTTGGACCATTAAAATTAAAAGGGACCTCTTTAGTCATAGTCTTATCTAATTCATGAAATCTCATCTTCCTCCTCTCATTCCATGTAAGCTTTCATCAAAGCTCTTACTACCCTTGTTGCATGTCTCTCCCCAAAACATTCTCTCCTGGAAATGTAATCTACACCAAGGGTTTCAATTATCTTCTCTATGCAGACTTTTCCTTATTTTCCATCTTCCTTCCTTGGATAAAGTCCAGCATTGCCAAATGATCCTGGACAGCTATATGGAAATGTCCTAGCATTCCAGAACTCAACTTGTCTAATATTAAACCCATCTTTGTTCTCCCAAGCTCCTCCTTTCAACTTTCCTATTTTTAGCTTCTACCCACATTTGAGGCATTAAAGTTTTCCTGATGTTTCCTCCTTTCTCTCTCACCTAATCCCATCCACTGTCAAGTCCTATATATTCTACCTCTATAATAGCTCACTTTGTCTCTCTTTCATCTTTTATTGACAAAAAGTATGGTTAATCAGCATTTTATTAAGCACCTTGTATATGTTGGGCATTTCCTTACATCTACTTCATAGATGATTTCAGCAGTTTCCTAATCTTCAGTAGGTAGCTAGATGACACAGTAGATCGAGTGCTAGACCTGGAGTAAGAAAGACCTGAGTTCAAATCAGACCTCAGACACTAACTGTGTGACACTGAATAGCTATACTAATCCATTTGCTTCACTTCCTTTATTTATAAAATTGGGATAATAATAGCACCTCCAGGATTGTTGTGAGGATCATAAGAGACAACAATTATAAAGTATTTAGCACTGTGCTTGGAATACACTGAATATTATGTTGATATTATTATTATCTTTTCCACCTCCAATCAACCCTGCTAGACACTGATGGATATTAATCATTCTTAGGCACAGCTCTCATCACATCAGATCATATGCTGCTCAAATCTGTAATGATACTCTCTGCCTATTAAACTGCATACATATACATACATATTTCACACTCCATGTATAAATCTTAAATAAAGTACCAGATCCTTCAAATACTAAATTTGGCATTTAAGACAAAACACTAAGTGTGTGATATTTCCTCATACCTATATTTCTGGCATTCTGTATATTGTTAGATTTTTTATTATGGTTGGACTGAAATAATTAAATTGGTGGTCACCAGAGATTTAATTTCTAAATCCCAAAATGAATTACTAAAGTAAATGGAATGTATGGTACTTTATTTACAATAGAGGGAAGATATTAAGGAAGAGATAAAAGGGGGGAGAGAGAGAACAAGCTCCAGTTTCCTCTGAACCAGGTAGAAATTCTAAGGACCTAATCAAGGGAAAAGGAGTCTCAAGTCAATGGGCCTTTCTGAGAAGTTCACACTTCCAGAAAGGACAAAGAAACTAAGTCAGCCTTTTACTCACCATGGTGACCATCTAAAAAGAAAGCAGTCTGAGGTCTCCTGTATGAGTTCCTCCAGAGGTCCAGTTCCAAGCCAAGTGTCTTCACTCCTGGTTTGAGTGTCTGTCTTCCCTCCAGCTCCCAGTGACTGTTCTTCACTCCAAGACTGGGCAACTGATCCTCTTCAGTCTTTGTTTCCTCTATTTAAAGACCTTTTTCTCTTGTGTTACCTTCCCTAAATTTCATGTCTACCAATCACAGCAGATGCTCCTCTCCAGGACTGCCCACTCAATGTATGAAATGGGTGTTCATATCTTTTGTGGTTAGATCATACATTTTGTGGTTAGTTAACACCTTTTGTGGTAAAAATGGATAGATCTACTTTAAATACTGAATTAACACTTTAGGGATTAAAATCTAAAAATAGACTAGGGATTACAATTTAAACTTCACAATAAAGGAAGAGCTAAGTACCTTCATTGTTACAATCAGGAGACAGCTAAATCCAATCTTCACAATATGTATGTTAATACCTCAGCCATACTGTTGTCAGCCAACTTTCTACTGTTCTTCAAACCTTTGTCCACCTTAATTTTCTCATCTGTAAAATAATATAGAATAATAACAGTAGCTTTTATGTGGTGTTTTAAGGTCTTTAAAAGCATTTTATGAATATTTGACAACATAAGTAAAAGCAAAAATATGATATAATCCCAGTATCTGAAAGCTGGAAAAAAATTTTGTAACCTCCTTGTTTATTTCAAACCTGGATGACATCTTTGACAAATGATCATCCAGTCTCTGCTTAAAGGCTGTGAGTAACTTGAGAGCAGGGACTTATCTCTTTCCTATCTTTATATTCCCTACACTTTGCGCCATGCCTGTCACACAGTAGGAACTTAATAAAAACTTGCTGAATGGTCTTTAGAGAATGGTTTTTAGAGAAGAGAACCCCTCAGCAACTTTGGGATAGTTTTATTTTATAAGGACTTATATTTGTTCATTTCTTTGATGTTGAGCTGAAATCTCTCTTAGTGACTACCATTCACTGCTCCTTGGTTGGCCTCTTTTTATGTTTTCATCCTGTAATTGCACATTGCATTTTTATTGATGTTGTCTGAAATCACATTATTTTTTATTTGATATTACAGTTGACTTAATGGCTTTGTAAAAATCCCAAGGTCTTCTTCACATTAATTAAACTAAACTGCCTAACTAAAACTACCTGTCTAGTATCATCATCATACTAAATTTTATTTTGCCACTGGACTTCAATGGCACTGGAAGAAAGTGAAGTTGATACCTTTGTGCTCAAATCCAAATCTTATAAACACAAGGCATAGTCACGCCATGCCACTGATCCTCTTCAAAAACATAGATAACCAATGTAACTCCATGCCAAACAATAATGACCTAATTATCAAATACTTGGGTAGTTGTTTTTTATCTTAACTCAGGTGTAAAATTTTAAATTTATAGCTATTTAATTTAATCTGAGTAGATTTGTCCTGTGATATAGTGAGATTTTTTTTAAAAGATTCTAATTCTTTGATTTACCATGTTAACTTTCCCTCCAACAATTCTGTCACCTTTAATTTTGAGAATCATTTTATCTATGGCTTCACCTGTTTAGATGAAAATATTGAAATATATTTTGAATAGTAGGTCTAAAGAGAGAACCTGAATTATTCCACTAGAGGTCTCCATACGGGTTAATGCTGATTTATGGATCTATTTATCATTCCTATTTTGGCCCAGTTATTGAACTCCTGAATCAATTGTTCAATCCAGCTGTCTATACTAAGATATTGGCCACTAATTTTCCCCTCATCCAGGAGGACAGTATTAAAGATTTTGCCAAACACTTTGATAGAGCCTAAATCATCTAAGTTTCTGAGGCAAATAGAAGGCATACACGCTGCACAGAGTATTGGATTTGAAATCATGTGAACTTAATAAGCCTCAGAGGCTTACTAGCTGTGAGATCTTAGACAGATCACTTAACTGGTCTTTCCTAATCTGCAAAATGGGGATACTAATAGCACAAACTTCCCAGGGTTGATGTGAGGATCACATTAGATAACAATAGGTAAAATGTTTTGCAAATCTTACAGCACTATTTAAACATTATTATTATTATCCCTATAACAATTCTCCATGAAAAGGAAATGGCATGTCTTTGGAAAGCTTATGTTGTCTCTTAATGATTACTGTTTTTCTTGAATAATACATTTAAAAGAGGAGTCCTAATCTGTTTCTATGTCATGAGCTCCATTCCCGAGTTTGGTGAAATCTATGTACCTATTCTCAGAATACTTTAAGACATAGTTTTATATATACAGCTATCTTTTTGTCAAATGATACCTTCTCTAATGGGAGGAAGAAGAGGGAGGGAGTTAACTGAGTATTTTAATGTAACAAACAAATAAATAAACTTAAAAAATAAGATTACAAAGGAAATTATATTGAAATATGATTCTCATTTTAATAATGTTTTCTTTTCCGTCAATTATGTGTAAAACATATTTAGCATTTTTATTGAGTTCCAAATTCTCTCTCTTCCTCCTTTCTTCCTTCCTTTCCTCTCTCCTCTTTCCTCTCCCTGAAACAATATATGGTTTTAATTTTTAAAAATTCCTGGATGGCAGGTCTTAGAGTTTTGTTAAACATTATAATGGAGCTTTCTACATTAAGAGAATTTACCTTCCATTTTGGGAAAGCCTAGACATTGGCCTATCTCCAGTCTCAGGAAGCACATCTTCCAAATGGGTCAGCACCCTAGATTATTCATTTGGGCCTAATAACCTGGATTCTGTGAGAATATTCTCTCATTTTAGTTTCTTGAGTTAACCCCTTATTCTATTTCTCTATATAAAAAAAACAAAAACCACCTATCATTGATAGAGAAAGCAGTAACCTGATAACAGTATAGCATTTCTCTTCATCACCATCATCCATGTCCCATGAAGCTGGAGTAGAAAACCTCCTCCATCTTTGATCTTGCCTACAACAAAGCATCTTAAAAAATCACTTTTGTTGCCCACACTATTCATTCCACGTATTTAGCTCATTCTGAACTTTTTAGGATTTTTTGTACTTTACTGTCGTTAGTCTTTAGTATCCATCTAACCTGAATCCACCCCTAATCATCCACAATAAAATAGGGGTCCTTAACTTGTCAATTGGGAATTTTTAAAAATTATAATCATATATCACTAACCAACTCAGAGAGAGGAAAGAGGAGGGAAGATGGGCCATCTACATAGTCTGTATATGCGTGTTTCAATTGATCTTCCCTGAATTTAAAATAACTGAGTTCCTTTTCTTGTCTTCACAAGAATGCTATAAGGTCATATGCATAAGAATTATTATATATGAACAATTTCAGGCAAATATGGGAAGGCATATAAATTGATACTGAGTTAAGTGAGCAGAATCATGAGAACAATATAATAACATGGTTGAGCTACTTGGGAAAATGGTGCAAATTTAGCATTTAATTATTTTTTAAATTTATGTTATAAAGGATGTATATGCATATATATATGAACAACAATGTTGTAAAGTAAAATCAATAAGAAAGGCTGAAGGACCATGATCAATGCAATGATCCAACACAACTCCAAGGGATAAATGCCTCTGACAGGTGATGCAATAGAGGTACAGAATGAGACTTATATTTCTAGATGTGGTCAGTGAGAGTATTTATTTTGCTTGACTATGCATATTTGAAACCAGTGTTTTGTTTTTTCTGTCTTTTAACTCGGGGGTCATGAAATAGGAAAGAAGAGCTAACAAAAACGATCACCAAAGTGAAAAAATACCAAAAGGAAAAATTAAAAAAAAAAGTGTCACTGAAACATTTTTTTAAAAGTACAAAAGAAAAGGAGGTTTAGTGAGAAGCATAGAACAGCAGGGAAGCTTTGAAAATAACATGTTGAATTCATTATATATTTAAAAAGAAAGGGAAGGATGGAAACAAACATTTATTATGCACCTAACATGTGCCAGGAGCTCTGCTGAGTGCTTTATGAATAATATTTGATCCTCACAACAACCTAGAAGGTAGGTGCTATTGTTATTACAATTTTACAGTTGAAGAATCTGAGCAAGTGATTTGTCTGAGGCTAGTTACAAGCTTAAGTCTTCCTGACTCTAGGCCCAGTGTTCTAGCCACAAGAATATATGACATGAGTTATTCTTTTACTTAATAGCATCACCCTTGGCAAGTAATTTCCCTTCTCTGATACTCGGGAAACTTAGTCGTTAAAAAGAAGACAGTAGGCTAGATGATTTCTAAGGTTCCTTAATAGTTGGTGATTCTGACAGTCTGTGAAGATATAGCAACAATATTATGAAAGTACATGACATTTTATGGTGTAGGTAGGTAGCAAAGTATATAGAGTGCTGGGCTAGTAGTCAAGATTTATTTTCCCAAGTTCAAATCTGGCCTTGGACAATTACTGCACGTGTGATCCTGAACAGGTCTCTTAATCCTGTTTACCTTAATTTCCTCATTTGTAAAATTAGATGGAGAAGGAAATGACAAATCACTACAGGATCTTGGCAATGAAAACCCCAAATGGGGTTCGAGTCAGACACAACTGAGAACTACTGAATGACAACGTGAGACATTTTAGGAGTCAAATTTGGATTCCACTACAATGAATTAATGATTCTTTTTGATCCTGAGCAAATTCTCTCTTCTGTAAAATGATAGTGTTGGACCCAATGGCTTAAATGTTCCTTTCCAGGTCTAAATTTTAAGGCTACTATTCTTCGGGTCACCTACTTTCCTATATATTCTTAAAATGCAGAAAGATGTTTTTGGTCAGACTGAGGATCACAGAATTTAGAGTTGGAAAAAGTCCTTAGAGGTCATTTAATCCAGCCCAACACTCAAAGCATAAATCCTGCCTAAAACAACTCCTAGCACTATTCATACTTTCTCCACTTGACAGACTCTGGTAAGAAGGAATTCATTCATTTCATCCCAAAGCAGGCTATCCTGTCTTTGAACAGCTCTAATTGTCAAGAAGTTCTTCTTTAGAGTGGGACAAAATGTGCTTCCCTGTAACTTCCCCCAATTTATCCTAGTTCTCTAAGGTCAAGCATTACAGGTCTAATCTCCCTTTATCCCTCCTTTTCAAGCAATTGTCTAAGGTAAAATGGGTACTGTTTATGTAGATTTGGGGGCAAGTTTCCATTTTCTTTGTTAGTTTAGCAAATAACATAGTTCTGTTATTATGTTAGGAATAAAATTACAAGCCTAAAATATCCACTTAATGGTCAACTTAGGTTACAAAATTAGATTTGGTTAAATATGAATTTTAATAGAACCAACTGCAAATAGAAATGTCATCAAGTATTTCGGAAATTCTTTAAATGAAAGTGCTCATTTTGTGCAGAGCTTTGCAAATCTTCTTTCTCACTCTTGAATTCTAGAGTTTATTATGCAATTAGGGCATTTGATGAGTATTTAAGTTACTTTCAGTGAAATGATCAATTTTTAACTTTGTCATCTTACTGCTGCTAGGTGTCAGATGTTGCTGAATCTCTCTGCTCCTCAGTGGCCTCTTTCTGTAAAATGGAGGAGTTAGGTTAGATGATCTTCAATTTTCCTTTTTATTCAATATTGAAGTAGGTAAGCTAAATGGCACAGTGGATGAAAGCCATGGGCTTGCAATCAGGATAACTCATCTTCCTGATTTCTAATGTTACCTTAGATACTTACTAGCTGTGTCACCCCAGGCAAATCAGTTAACCATGTTTGCCTTAATTTCCTCATCTGTCAAGTGATCTAGAGAAGTAAATAGCAAACTTCTACATCATCTTTGCCAAGAAAACCCCAAATGAGATCGCGAAGAATCAGACATGTCTAAAATAACTGAACAACGAAGGTGGCACATTGAATACAACATCAGCCCTGGAGTTAGGAAGACCTGAGTTCAAATGTGAGTCAAATGAGGTCATAAAAAATCAGGTACAACTGAACAATCATGACAATTGTTGAAGTAGAGTGATTTAAAAAAAATAATTTAATTGATTAATTTAGAGCATTTTTACAGGATTACAAAAATCATGTTCTTTCCCTCCCCTTCCCCCAACCCCCTCCCATATCCAACTTACAATTCCACTGCATTTTACATGTGTCCTTGGTCAAGACCTATTTCCAATATTATTGATATTTGCATTAGGATGATCATTTATGGTTTATAATCCCAATTGTATCTCCATTGACACATATGAACAAGCAGTTGTTTTTCTTCTGTGTTTCTACTCCCACATATTTTCCTCTGAATGTGGATAGTGTTCTTTCTCATAAGTCTTTCAGAAATGTTCTGGATCATTGCATTGCTGCTAGTAGAGAGGTCCATTATATTCGATTGTACCACAGTGTTTCAGTCTCTGTGTATAATGTTCTCCTGGTTCTGCTCCTTTGACTCTGTATCAATTCCTGGAGGTCGTTCCAGTTCACATGGAATTCCTCCAGTTCATTGTTTCTTTGAGCACAATAATATTCCATCACCAACATATACCACAATTTGTTCAGGCATTCCCCAATTGGAAGGTATCCCCTCATTTTCTAATTTTTTGCCACCACAAAGAACGCAGATATGAATATTCTTGTAAAAGTCTTTTTCCTTCCTTTCCTTTTTCCCAAAGATAATATCTCTTTGGGGTACAAACCCATCAGTGCTATGGCTGGATCAAACGTTAGGCAGTCTTTTAGTGCCCTTTATTTGGCTACATCCCCTCCAACATTTATTACTTTCCTTTGCTGTCATGTTAGCCAATCTGCTAAATGTTAGGTGGTACCTCAGAGTTGTTTTGATTTGCATTTCTCTGATTACAAGAGATTTAGAATATTTTTTCATGTGTTTATTGATAGTTTTGATTTCTTTATCTGAAAATTGTCTATTCATGTCCCTTGCCCATTTATCAATTGGGGAATGGCTTGATTTTTTTTTGTACAATTGATTTAGCTCTTTATAAATTTGAGTAATTATACCTTTGTAAGAGTATTTTTATGAAGATTTTCCCCAATTTGTTTCTTCCCTTCTAATTATAGTTGAATTGGTTTTGTTTGTACAAAACCTTTTTAATTTAAGGTAATCAAAATTATTTATTCTACATTTTGTAATTTTCTTAACTCTTGCTTGGTCTTAAAATCTTTCCTTTCCCAAATATCTGACAAGTATACTATTTGGTGTTCACCTAATTTACTTATAGTTTCATTCTTTCTATTCAAGGTATTGACCCATTCTGAGTTTATCTAGGTGTAGGATATTTGATGCTGATCTAAACAAATCTCTCCCACACTGTCTTCTAATTTTCCCAGCATTTTTTATCAAATAGTGGATTTCTGTCCAAAAAGCTGGGGTCTTTGGGTTTATCATAGACTGTCTTTCTGAGGTCACTTACCTCAAGTCTATTCCACTGATCCTCCTTTCTGTCTCTTAGGCAGTACCATATTGTTTTGATGACCGCTGCTTTATAGTATAGTTTGAGGTCTGGTACTGCAAGGCCACCTTCCTTCACATTTTTTTCAATATTTCCCTTGATGTTATTGATTTTTTGTTCTTCCAAATTAAGTAGAGTGATTTTTAATGAAGAAGTGAAATGCTATTTTATAATGGTTGAAAAATTAATGAATGAAAGGATTCAAGAGTCCATAGAAAATTGATACTTGTAATGGAATAATAATGGTGACTTAATGTGGCATTTTTCTTTGTAGAATGAAACACAGGATAGAGTAGTAGTAAGAGCACATTTTTGTGGCACTTCTAAAGTTTAAATAACTTTCTTCACTGTGACCTTATGAGAGTAGTTAGTATGGTTATAGAACTTATTTTACAGAAAAGGAAACAAATTCTTAGAAAGCTAAGTCTATATTCACATGTCTAGTTAATGTCACAAGCCTGATTTAAACTCTGGGTTTAGGTCCTAGGCCTTTAGCCCTATGTCATACTTCCCCAAATAATTATCATGAAGTTTTTTCTTAGTGTTTAGAGAGGAGTCCAACAAAATGACCTCTTTTCAACGCCTCATGATTCATTCTGATCTACACCACTGGAGGAGAGATTATCTGAGAGTCAAGCATCAGCCTACACATCTCCACCCCAACAGTGTGATGGAAGAAAGGCAGTAATAATAGAATCATGTAGAGGAAGGAGAATCAGATAAGGTCAATCAAGAAGAGAGGTAGGAAGAAAACAAATATATAGTCTTGTAAAAATCAGCAAAGAAAATATCTAGGAAAACATGGTCAGTTCAGTAAAGCATCTACTGTGTGCCAGATAAGCTAAGCTCTGGGGATGCAAAGAGTCAGAAGATATCCCTTGCTCTCAAAGACTTTACATTATAATGAGGGAGACAACATGCATACAAATAATGTACAAATGAATATAACCAGGATAAAATGGGAAATGATTGAAAAAGGGAAGGAACTGGAAATAAGAGGGGATAGGAAGACTTCCTGTAGGAAATGGGATTTTACTTGGATTTTAAAGGAAGTTAGGAAGGTCATTAGTCAGAGCAAAGCCAAAAAATAAAATGTCTTGTCCTTAGAAGGACAAGGAAGTCAATGTCATTGGATCAAAGAGTACATGTCGAGGAGTAAGAAGTAAGAAGACTGGAAATTTAAGTGGGGGCTAGGTTATGAAGGTCTCTGAATATCTAATAGACCATTTTGTATTTGGGCCTGGAGCCAATACGAAGCCACTGGAGTTAATTGAAGTGGATGACTAAATTGTATAGATACTTGAAGAAATTCATTAGTGGCTATTTGGAGAATGTACTGGAGTGGGGAGAGACCTGTGACAAGCAGAACCATTGGCATTCTACTGCAATAATCTAGGCATGAAGTGAAAAGGACCTGCATCAGAGTGATGACAGTGTTAAAGGGGAGAAAGGGGCATACT
Organism: Monodelphis domestica; assembly: GCF_027887165.1. NCBI lineage: Eukaryota > Metazoa > Chordata > Mammalia > Didelphimorphia > Didelphidae > Monodelphis > Monodelphis domestica. Next base: position 140,855,318 of record NC_077229.1, on the reverse strand, counting down.
AGAGAGGTGATACAAAGGTGGAATGGGCAGATTTTGGCAACAGACTAGATATGGAGGATGAAAGATAGTGAAGGACTCCTAAATTCTGAACCTGAGGGATTAGAAGGATGGTATTTTCCTTGGCAGTAATAGAAAAAGTAGGAAGAGGGAAGGGTTTAAGAGGAAAGATAATGAGTTCTATTTTGTATATATTAGTGCAAGATGTCTACTGGATGTTGTTCAGTTATGTTTTGGGAGAAGAATATTCAAATGGGACCTACTAACTGTCTTCAATTATTCAAATGACTGTCAGGAATTCTAGTGAGTGAATGAATGAATGAATGAATAAACATTTATTATTTGCCTAATTTTTTTTATTTAGCACTTTACTAAGCTCTAGATATACAAAGACAAAAGTGAGATAGTCCTTATATTTTAAGGAGGAAGGAGAGCCTATACAGGGAAGTGGCAGCCAAAGAGGTAGGTTTTAGAATATGAAGTTACAAGGATGGTGAATGGAGACAAAAGTCAAGTGACTGATCTGACTTTATTAGGAATGGTATTGATGTAGAGGACTTGAAATAAAGATTGGATGACATTTTGTTAGGCATATTAGTGAAAGGTTTCTTTGGGTATGGCATGGTCTCTGAGGTCCCTTTCATTGAGATGAATAGATAAATGGACAAAAAAATCATTTATTAAGTACTTGCTCTATGTTAAGAGCTGCATTACATCCTGGAGATAAAAATAAAAACAGAAGCAAAACAGCCCCTGCCCTCAGAGAGTTTACATTATAATGGGAAAAGATAACACATAAAGTGGAGCTAGAAAGATGGAGGAGTAAGGGAGACAAAATGGCGGGGAAGAGGCCATAGTGGCCTGGTTCTGGGAAAGATATGGTAAAAGTTAGCTATCAAGTTGCCAGGGTCAGATCCTGAGTTCTAGTAGAAAAAGAACTAAAAGGATGGCTTGAGTGTAGCTAGACTTAGTTTGGAAATGGTCAGGGATTTTCAGTGATTCTGTATCTATCTAATGATTCACAGCAGTCCCAGAGAGCAATAGTTCAAAGGAGAGTTAGAGAATCAGCTTTTCTCCCAAATGCATCCTTCTTTGAAACTTTCTAATTTCTGTCAATGGAATAAATATCCATCCAGTTGCTGAAGGGCATATCTTTGAGTTCATCTTTGACTCCTCACTCTCCATCCCTTATAAACAGTGGGTTGCCAAGTCTTGTCACTATTAGTTTCAACATGTGCTTCATTTTTTCCCTTCTCTCCACTTATCTAGACACTCCCCTAGTTTGTAACCTTATGGATTAGGTAATCCATGTCATACTTTAAAATTGCCCTATTTGACTTCCTTGCCTCTCTTCTCTCCACAGGTCTAATCAGGTCACTCTCTTGCTCAATAAATTCTAGTGACTCACTAAGATTAAGTTTTCCTTTTCCCATTTGCACCCTTTATAACTTGGCTCCAACTATCTTTTCCAGACATTATATAGTATTCCTCTTGAAGCTCCCTTTAATATTATCCCATGGGCCTTGTCTTTCCTCACCCATGACATTTTGTCTTCCAGGTTCATATCTTTCTTTGCTAAAGCTATTCCCCATGACTAGAATGTGCTCTTTGTTCACCTGTACCTCTTATAAGCATCTATATGGCTCATCCACTGGACGTATATAATCAAAAAGACCTGAGATCAAATCCTGTTTCAGTCATTTATCATCTGTGTTATCTTTGGCAAGTCATTTGATCTCTGTTTACTATAGTTACCTTAACTATAAAATAGGGGTGATAATAGCAGCTACCACTAAGGGTTGTTGCCGGGATTAAATGAAATATTTCTTTTTTTTTTTTAACCCTTATCTTCTGTCTTAGAATCAATACTAAAAGCTGAAGAATGGTAAGGGCTAGGCAATGGGGTTAAATGACTTGTCCAGGGTCACATAGCTGGTAAGTGTCTGAGGCCACATTTGAATCCAGCCTCCCATCCCTGGGCCCAACTCTCAATCCCTTAAGTCATCTACATACCCCCTTAAATGAGATCTTTCTAAAGCATGTGCCACATAGTAGGCCTATGTAAATGCTACTTATAATTATTAGAATTCCTCATGGTTGTTATTTAGTCCTGTCCAACTCTTCCTGACCCTCTTTTTGGAGATTTTCTTGGCAGTTACTAGAATGGTTTGCCATTTGCTTCTCCAGTTCATTTTATAGATGAGGAAACTGAGGCCAGCAGGATTAAGTGACTTGCAGAGGGTCACACAGTTAGAGTCTGAAGCCACATTTGAACTTAGGTCTTCTCAACTCCAGGCCTGGCACCACACCACCTAGCTACCCTAGCTCACTTTTTAGTGTCTTTGTAAACTCAGTTCAAGTATTTTCTCCTATACAATACCTTTCTTGGTCTTCTCCATTGCTAATACTTTGCCCTCAAATTATTATATTTATTTTGTTTTTTTAAACTTTTTTTATGTGTATGTATTATTTCCCCCAATAAAATACAAGCTCACTGAGGACTAGAATTTTTGTCTTTGCATTTCTAGTGTCTGGCACAGAGTAGATACTTAACAGGGATTGTTGTTTTAACTTATTTATTGATAGACCCTCAACCTCCCAGTGCTTGTGTTAGAGGTCTCTTACTGAGCCATTCTGTTTCTTTGTTGACTTTCTATTTATAAACTTTGGTGTTTACATTGGACAGAGCTTTTTACTCATCCCTGCAACCACCACCACAGAGCCAATGGCAGTCATGGTATTCAATTATTACACATGTAAAACAAAATTACAGAAAAGGGATTAGACTTATTCTCTTAGCTCTTAGGAGGGAGATTAAAGACCTGAGGTTGAGGACGGAAAGAGACAGATTTCCACTCACTTTGACAGAAAACTTCCTAACAATGAAAGCTTTCCAAAAATAGCCTACACTCTCTAGGGAAGGATTCTGTTACTTATCATTTGAAGTCTTCAAGTGGAAGCTAGATGACCTATTGTAGACATGCTTTAGAGAGGAGTCTTCCTTTGTTAGGGGTCTCAGTAATTGAAAACTCTGAGGTCCCTTACAATCAATTATGTATTTTGCACTTGCTATGGGCTTGACAATATACTAAGCACTTGAGATACAACAAATATAATAAAATAATAAAAATAGCTATAATCCTTGCCCTCAAGAAGCTTACAATGTAGCAGGAGACATTTTATATATTGTAATCATTTATGCTTCAGTTATGTAGACTCTTTGTGACCTGACTTTGAGTTTTCTTGGCAAGGAATTGGAGTGGTTTGCCCTTTTCTTCTCCAGCATCATTTTACAAATAAGGATCTGGGGCAAACAAGATTGACTTTCCCAGAGTCACCCACTTAGTAACTCTGAGGCCAGATTTGAACTCAGGAAGATGAGTCTTCATGACTCCAGGCTTGGCATTCTCTCCACTGTGCCTACCGTAGCTGCCTGACATCTTATATACTTTAATAGACCCATATGAGACATACAAAGTAAATACCAATTGACTTTAGAGGCGGAAAAAGTTTGTACCTGGAACATTTGAGAAAGGTGACTTACTGAAATTAACATTTAACATATATTAAAGGAAACTGAGAATTTGAAGGGGATAAAGGTAGGGAATTCAGTTAGTAAGTCAATATCTATTTATTAAACACCTATGAGATACCAAGCACTGAAGTCAGAAAGAAAGGCAAAAGATAGTCTCTGTTATTGAGGAGCTCATAATCAAATGGGAACACAATAAACAAATATTTATAAGCAAGCTATGTACAGGATAAATAAGAGATAATTAACATAGCTAAGGCACTATGATTAAGAAGGACTGGGAAAGATTTCTTGTTGAATTCCTATAAATTACTATATTTTTAAGATCCTTTTTTTCACCCTCTGTTCTTCTTTCTTTATTCCTTCCTTTTGTTTGTTTGTTTCTCCCTTTCTTTCTCTCTTCCTCCTTCTTTCTTCCTTTCTTTCTCTCTCTTTCTCCCTTCTTTCTTTTTGTTTGTTTCTCTCTCTTCCTTTCTTTCTCTCTCTTCCTCCTTCCTTCCTTTCTTTGTTTCTTTGTTTCTTTGTTTCTCTTTCTTTCTTTCTTTCTTTCTTTCTTTCTTTCTTTCTTTCTTTCTTTCTTTCTTTCTTTCTTTCTTTCTTTCTTTCTTTCTTTCTTTCTTTCTCTCTCTCTCTCTCTCTCTCTCTCTCTCTCTCTCTCTTTCTTTCTTTCTTTCTTTCTTTCTTTCTTTCTTTCTTTCTTTCTTTCTTTCTTTCTTTCTTTCTTTCTTTCTTTCTTTCTTTCTTTCTTTCTTTCTTTCTTTCTTTCTTTCTTTCTTTCTTTCTTTCTTTCTTTCTTTCTTTCTTTCTTTCTTTCTTTTTCTTCCAGTTTCCTTAGACCTGTTATATATGGAAATACAGTCTCAATCTTTATGTATGAGGGATCACAGACTTACATGGTTTCAAGGATTTTTCGTACTTTAACTCTTCTACAATGGTTGAAATGGAAGGCCCCCCACAATAGTAAGCAGGAAGTGCTTGGAAGCAAGTATACCAGGGGTAGGAATAGAACATTCTACCAACCATCCACCCAGCTTCTTCATCTCTCTAGAATAGCTTACTATCTTCCAAAACTCTTCCAGAAACCAACCTTCTCTAGTAAGGCTTTGCATTTAAACAGAGAGGTTTGGATTTCTGGCCACTGGAAGAAAGCATGTGTCAGTCCCATCTTCCTCTGGGTTCCTGGAGATTCTGAGATCTACCCAAATAGTTAGCTGGAAATGTGCTCCTTCCAGGGTCTGGTTCCCTTCAACTCTGAATGATGGTGCGGGCACTTCTGGATTCCAAGTAGTCTCATACCCACATCTTCATCAAAGCCTATGGATGAAGACTTGAGGAGTCTTTAATCTGTACCTTGCTTTTTTCTCATTTTATCCCTCCCACCCTTGGCATCCTCTTGACTCTTCTTACCACAGCTTAATTTACCAACTCTCAGTTTCATGCTCCAGAGGCACACCTCTCAGAAAGAGACAGGCCCCTTTTTGGTCCTCCTCCTCTTGAATAGGTACTTTCTACTCAGGAAGGAAATCCATATGCATAAACAAGCTTGGCCCTCCCAGCACCAATAGCCCCCACCCTGACATGATTCACTTCAGTGGCAGTTTGCAGGGGCCCTGCATTATTCTTTGAATGTCACGACCTATGTGTCAAAGTGAGAGGTTGCTTGTGGATTTTTCTTGTCTTTGAAAAGCAATCCTCTGGAGACAAAGAGGGCCTTTTACAGCTCAGTAATGATTGCCACGAGGTGGGAGCCATAAACCAGGCAAGCTTGGGCAGCGGGCATGCTGACATTTTTCATTCCTCATGTCCCACAAGTATTTCTGCTTCAACGGGGCTTCTGTGTAGATGAAAAGGAACTTTTTTGTTGCTGGATTTAGCTATATTATGTTTGAAAATTCCTACTAGTCTCCCAATTTCCCTTTGGAAGATGGTCTAGTGAAACAATTTTTTGCATTCCCTCTCCCCCCTTTGCCCCACCTCCACTCCTTCCACCCCATTTACAAAGGAAAAAAAATCTCAAAAATCCAATTGATTTCATTTCCTCCCCACCCCAGTGCAGCCTGGACTTCCTTACCTTCTGGCACGTGGGGTTAGAGAGTCCAATAGCTACTCTTCTGGTCAGTCTTCCCATAGGCCTGAACCTGAGGATGTGCAACTAAGCAGATTTGGTACCAGAATGAAGTCTAGCCAATTTTTCTTTTTTTTTTTTTTAATTTGTAAAACCAGTTCAGAAATGAACGGGCAAATCTTTCACATAAAGGGAGATTGAGACCTATGAAACAAACAACCAAAGTTAGCAGGAGTTTGAAGTCCTGTAAATCAATCTAAGAGGAGGCACATTTCTGGGGAAAAGAAAAGAAGGGGGTGGTAGGTTTATTTGAGGTTGAATGAGACTTCCTGTCTTTTAAAAACCCTCTAAGGGACATTTTGGGTGGCTTTTCTTCTTACCTCATCCACTGCCACCCCAGAGTTTTCTTTTGATGAAAAATTCCTTTGAGTGCTCTGAAAGTTTGAATCAACTGATTGGTGAAGCATTATTAATTATTATGTGCCAGGCACTGTCCTAGGTGTTGCAGATATATGAAAACAACAATGAAAGCATTTAAGTATAACTGGGAAAGTGAAAGGTAATAAACTTGCTTTCTTGAAGCATTGTCACCATTCAAATGTACAGTTGCAATATTATCATCTTTCTCAGAATGGCCCTAACAATGCCATGTCTGAAATTTTCCCACTTTCTTTCAAAGCTCACTTCCAACCTGAGGTCCCTCCTTTTTCCTACTACCCTTCAGTGCCATCCTGCGCTACCCCTCCCTGCCCCATTGTTGCTGTTCAGTTCTTTTAGCCACTTTTTGTGACCTTCTTTAGGTTTTTCTTGACAAAGATACTGGAATAGTTTTCCATTTTCTAGTTCATTTCATAGATGAGCAAACTGAGGCAGAGTTTTGTGATTTGTTGAGGGTCACATAATAAGTGTTTGAGAATGGATTTGAACTCAATTATTTTTTTTCAATTCAATTCAATTATTCAAAAATCTTACTCTAGGCCTGGTGTCCTATACACTGTGATGCCTTGCTGTTCTCCCATCTCATTTCCTGAAATTTATTTTGTATCCTTTGTACTTAGTTATGAAAGTGTCTGCTCTAGTTGAATTCAAGGGCCTAGAGGATGATAACTATTTCATTCAATCTTTTTTGTCTTAGAGATAAAACTAGTGCCTGCTTTATAATAGGTATTTAATAAATAATTTAATTGATATGTCAGTTGTTGGAATAATTTGATTTCTATATTTTTCCTCTATTTGGGGACAATAATTGATGCTTATAATCATTTTGTGATCATCAGCGTAGAAAGCACACAAGCCACATATAATGTGACAAGCCACAAGTAATGAGTCCTTCTTTAGCCTTTTTCAGAGGCATGGGTCCAATTCAACCTCTAATTTTTTAATTTATGGGCAGAAGACATTTATAGGCAAAGTACCCCTTCTATTGCTATATTCAGGTACTGAGGACCTGTTTGAACCTATTATCAATTCTAAAATATTGCACTTGTGACCCCATTTTTCTACAAATGCTCATCAATTCTCCTCCTATCCACCAGAATTCGACTTGTTATCCTAGCAAGTGAAAAATTGAATTAAAAAAAGCTGAATTCAAGTTAAACTCCCAGAAATTAAAAATCATCATTAGACATTCTACATGTCCTCATTTTATCTGAACCCATGCTTCCATTCTCAAGAGAGTGAGAGTCCATGATTTTTTGTTTCTTTGAGCTCCCTTATTAGCACAGTGTTCTCAGATAGAAGATTGAAAAATAGGCATATTGATTTGATAATCAAATGAACAAAGAAAGCCTAGGATTTCTCAGGTGCTGCTGTTTTAATGGAGGTAGCTAGATGGCTCAGTGGATAGAGAGTGCTGGACCTGGAGTCAAGAAAACATGAGTTTAACTCTGGTCTCAGACCAGAGTTGTGTGATCCTGGGCAAGTCACTTAACCCTATTTGCCTTAATCTGCTAGAGAAAGAAATGGCAAAGCATGCTAGTTTCTTTGCCAAGAAAATGCCATGGACAGTGTGATCCATGGAGTAATGAAGAATTGTATGTGGCTCAACAACAAACTATTTTAATGGGTAAAAGGTGGGTACCAGTGAGATGAAATGGAAAACTTGCTGTGCAAATGTGAGATGCAGCTGTGGGGCAGCCACTTAGTTTCTTCTAGTTCACCCCTTTTCCTCATTTCGAGATAGTCTCTAGGTCCCTTCTATCCATCAGTCCTTTTGTCATCATCATTGAATTTATTGTATCATTGAATCTTTGCCTGTATCTTATTCTTCTCCCTTAAACTATTCAGAACATAAAGAGATATTTGTTGGTTGGACAATGATAGCTTTAGTAAATGCAAAGAAAATCAATCAGAGGAAATCTCCACTTCTATTCCATCTACAAACCTCTGTTATTTTGCTTATTTTGAATATTTGTTTTACTGAGTTTGTTAACAAACTATGATGACTGATTTTATAAGAATTTATTTCAATTCAATTCATTATAACTAACTTTTATTCTACAAGTCATACTTCTAGATCTATCTTAGGATCACAACTGTATAATTCTTACTATAGAAAGGATACCTTTTCCCACTTCTTTGCATAAAGTGAGTGTCTATAAATGTGGAACTTGATACCTTTGGAGAGAGATATATTGATTGGTTGTTTTTTTTCCTTTTTCTTCTTATTTATTTTTTGTTTTTTTGTTATCCTTCTGAAATAGGGGAAAGAAAGGTATAAGTAACATAAGAGCAATAGACATAAATTTAAAAATCAGTTTTTAAATGAAAAATTTTTCTTCCCTCAAAAAAGGTTGCAATTCCATCCAAGACAACATTATTCACAGCCTTCCATGTCCAAAAAATTAGAATTGTTTACCTTTAACTCTTCTCTTTTCATTCACTCTCATATTCAACTGATTATCAAGTGGATCAGTTCCATCTTTGCAGCATCTCTATAATCCATCCTTTACTCTGTATTCCTACTGGAATTATATTAGAACAAACCTTCTGCTCTCCTTTGTGGACTATGTCAATGATTTCCTCCCCCTATAATCCCTCTTTCATAGTGCTGACACAATCCCACAATCCATTTTCTGATACATAAATTTCATTCACTCCTTTCCTCCAAAACTTGAAGTGGTTCCCTGGTGCTTACTGAATAAAGTTCATATTGCTTTTCTTGGCATTCAAGTCCATTCCTAATTTAGTGATATTTTATCTTTGAGGCCTTATCTCATCTTGTTTTCCTAAATGCAGTCTACAGTCTTATCAAACTAGACTATCCTGCTATGTACCTCTTCCCTCCTGTCCCAAGACAAAATTCACAACATTCCACCTGGCTAGAATGGCCTTACTTCTCTTCCTTTGTGGAATTCCTAATTATTGGGTATAAGAGTATTTTAAGAGAACTAGTACCTCTGCTGTGAAGGCTTACCAAGTCCTTTTCATCAGTGCATATCCACCTTTGGAGGCCACCTTTCTTTCATCCAACCATCAACTGTAAAAAGTCGTAAAATCATCTTGTCAGAAAAGCTAAACCAGGTTGGTGGTAACCCAACAGGCCTCAAACATGTTGGTGGGTTGGATGGGTTGCCTTCCCAATTATGTGAAGACTTACTCAGGCAGAATGGGTTGATGAGAACAATTCCTTCCAAAGGCCATGAAGGCAGCTGAAGCAGATGCTCATCAGACATCAAAGATGCCCAGGTCATCTGCTAGATCCCGGGTAATTGCCAGTCATCCTGACTCTTTGCTTTGCCACTTTGATGACTCTGGAAGAGAGAGTAAGGTCAAGAACTTTGTGTAACTCTATCTTACTTAAAAACCAATTCATGCACAGATCAAGACATAAAACTAAAGGACAATCTATACCTTAAATCCCAACTCTGACATCACTTTCCCTGTGAAGTCATTCCTAATTCCTCCCTTCCCCTAATCTCCTTCAGATCTCACCCATCATTTTGTTTTACAATTCTAATGCACTTAGACTATAGTATTGCTCCTTACCTTTACCTAGAGTTTATACCCCTGTAAACTTCATGATAGTTGGTACTGTGTCTTATCTCAAGTATGTCTTAATTAGTAATTAGCACAAAGCACTGAACTTTTAAAGTGTAAGTGGAATGAAGGAATTTGTGGTGCTACATTCAAATAAAATTCCCAACTTAAGTAACATGTCAATTAATAACATGGATAATGATTTCTGTGCTACACAGCAGGGAGCAAGTAAAGTAGTTCATATGATTAATTGTAATCATAGTTTCTTCTACAGTCCACCTTTTTATATTTTATAGTCTCTTAATTTGACAATACCTATAATCAATACAATACGGAATCTTTCCTTGAACCTGCATTAACCATGCATTCATATTCATATTCATAGGTATGCATAACTACAAAATGGAACAATTGAAAGGAATGTCAGCTGCCATCTAGTCCAATCTATATCTTAAAGGAATCACTATTAAAGCAAATCTGTCAAGTTGTCAAGTCTACATTCATATGCCTCCAACCAGGAGACCTATTAGCTCTTCAGGCAGCCTGTCCCACTTTGGACATTAATAATCAAAAGTTTCTTGTTCCTTTGATATTGACCTTGTATTTGAGTCTTTTCAAATATCACATTGATACTGCTTCTGTGCCCTGGGCTAAAAACAAAAATTACAATCCTTCTTCCATCATCAAAATATGAATTCTCCTGATCCAACTTTCCACTAGCCTTTTCCCCCATCTCATTTTCGCCTCCACTTTTTCCATCAATTTTTTTCAGTTCTCATGCATTGCATTCTGAAGTATAAACAGTGTATCAAAAATCTTCATTTCTAATTTTACTCATTTACTCATATGACTCATATGAATAAATTCATGGAGAGATGTTAGAATTGAAATGAATTTAGAGGTAATCTGGTCTAACATACTCATTTTATTTTTTTAAAATGAGCAAACTGAAATTTTCAAGTTAAATAGTGAATTGAAAAGTTGGGATTTGAACCTAGGTCCCCTGATAACACATCCAACATTCTTTCTACTATATCACACTGAATCCACTTCACATGTTTATCTTTACACTTTATTATCATGAATTTTAAAAGTTGAAACCATTATGAGTTCACTGTGATATGAAAATAGTAAGGTTGTGGATTACTTTTTTTATAAATTAAAAACAATAGAGAATGGAATTTTAGAACCATATAATCCTACTAGTCTGCTAACCAACCAATCTATTCTTTCAAATGTCTAAATTATATCCATTTCCTTTTATACTGACCTCAAGAAGATATTATGATAAAGTAAAAAAAAATAAACATAATGAATAGAGTCAGAGGACTTGGGTTAAAATCTTACTAGTGAGAGTATACTATCTATAAGGCTTTGAGAAAATCATTAGACTTCATAGACTTTTGGTTTTTGATCTTCACAATGAAAGGGTTTGACCCTGAAGTCCTTTGCAGCTTTCCATCTCAATCTTAGAAATGCTACACACCCTTTATTCAGTTAGTGTGGTTGTCATAGAATATTTACCCAAATATCATTTTACAGAGAAGGAAAGTGACATTCAGACATAGGAGATCACTTGTTTAATATTGTCTATTATTGACTACAATGGTGGTGTTAATTATACAAGCAGAGTTTTTGCTTCCTAGTTATTCTGTATCCAAGTCTACCTTGTTCCAGCATTCAAAAAGTCTCAGTTATGTCTTTTTATTTTTGAAGCACCAAGCAACCAAACTGTCTAAACTTGGATGGCATAAGAAAAATAGCAATGAAAGATAAGAGAACTGAGTACAAAGGAACAGATCTAGATCAAAATATCACTATATTATTAATGTAACAAGGCTTCAGCATATTTCTAGATCACCTATACTGGAAGCACCTGTGTGAGAGACTTCAGGAATCTGCTTTAATAAGAAGATATTCTGGGTTGATCTATTACATGGTTGGGAGCAGCTTATTTCCAGAGGCTATGTGTTCAGATCTAGCTGCATCTTTGAAGCTATAGGACTGCACAGCTTCTCTCTCTTTCCATTAATATCTAAAGGCAGAGATCTCTTCCAACAAAGCAGGAGCATCACATTGTAAGCAGAGGGAATAGAAGGGAAGTGGGTAGGGTAGAGAAAACCTAGAATGTCTCCTTTGCCTCCTTTAAGGTGCTGCAAAATGGTCTTTCAATGTTAGTCTGCTAATTTGTTTATTTCTAAACACAGAGAATGGCATCATTGACCTTGGAGATTGGGTTTCTAAGGCAGATGTTGCAATAGAATGAAAGTCCTGAGAAGCTGGTATGTCAGAATGAAAGCAAGAGAAATTTAGACTTGGGACTGGATGGGTCTAATGCTTTGTAGGAACAGATCTAAACTCTAGACCTGATCTCCTTCCCCTCTGTAGAGATTGATGAGGTATAGTATTGCTTCACAAACCTTAAAGCACCATAAAAATGCTAGCTAGCTCTTATGACTATTCTAATCTTTCTTTAGCCCTGATCTCATCAGCTCCCATTGTTTCAACTATAATCTCTATGCAGAAAATTCCTAGATTACAGATCCAGACCTGAGCTCCAGTCATACATCACAAGCTGTCTGAAGAGTATATCTACCTGTATGTCTAAATGTTTAACACCCCCACATACCATGTGCTTAAGACAAGCTTTTAAATTGAATCTACATTATTAACACTACCTTTCTTTCTTAAATCTAGACAATCAACAAAGCAATAACTCAAGTCCGCATTTATTGATTTTTAAGGTGTCAATGCATGCAGTAAATCTTTAATAACTAGCTCTGAAGGTCTGAGTTTGTTCCAGGACACTTTTGTATAGATGTCTTAAAGTGAACATATCCAAAATAGAACTATTTGCATTCACCTTCCCCCCCCCAAAAAAAACAAAAAACAAGCAAAATACCTTTCCCTCTTCCTAACTCCCCTCTTCCTTTTCCTTTTGTGGTTACTCCCATCCTGTCAGTCTCCTTGTTTTGCAAACTCGGTTACCCTCAAAACTTTACTCTCTCAAATCATGACATGACACCACTGAAATGGCCAAAGAACTAGTTTAAACCCTCAATACCTCCGATCTAGATTTAGATTAATTAAATAACCTTCTAGTTTGTTTTCCTACCTCCCTTGTCTCTCTAATTCTCCTCAGAGATGACAAAATATTCTATGTTATTCTTTTGCCTATGGAACTTCATTGGTTTCCTCTTACTACTAGGAAAGAATAGAACCTCAATTGCTTCACTTACATAGTATTTAATGATCTGCTTCTATGCTATCTTGACACCAAGTTTATTGTATATTATTTTCCTTCACAGACTAGATATGCTAACCAAAATAGCCTGTTTCCTATTTTCTTTTCATGACATTCCATCTCTTTGCATTGGCACATAGGTCTCTCATGCTTAGATTCTAACACTGTCTTCTCTCTGCTTCATACAATTGCTCATACAATCTTCCTTCAAATTTCATTTCAAATTCTGTTTCCTAAAGAAAACCAACCTTGGTCTCCTTCACTCTGTTACCTTCCCCTCCAGTTCATAAGATCATTGATTTAAATCTGAAAGACTGCTTAACCCTGGAATTTCTTTTACTTCCATTTTTGTATTTACTTATCTCTGTGTGTGCTACTTCTTGTCAAAAGAACATAAACTCCATGAGGGAAGGGGCTATTTATCTTTTTTTTTAATTAAAAAAAAGTTTTAAACCCTTACCTTCCATCTTGGAGTCAATACTGTATATTGCCTCCAAGGCAGAAGAGTGGTAAGAGTGAGGTAATGGGGGTCAAGTGACTTGCCCAGGGTCACACAGCTGGGAAGTGTCTGAGGCCAGATTTGAATCTAGGACCTCCAGTCTCTAGGCCTGGCTCTCAATCCACTGAGCCACCCAGCTGCCCCCCAGGGGCTATTTATCTTAATGCATTATGGTTCCTAGCACATAAAAAACCCTTAATGAATGCTTGTTGTATGTCTAATTGATTAGTGTTATAGCATTTGTAGGTGAGGGTAATTAACTTCATGATAGAAAGTTTTCTTTATATGCAATCCATGAGTTTCTTTTTTCTTAAAAATATATCTTAATAACTGTATTTTCATATACTTGACATTTTTTGGAATCATTGATTTTATTAATTAAAAAAAAGGTTGTTCTGTTAAAGGTTCCAAAGAATTGATGAAATTGCTAAAGGGATTCATGGCACAAACACAAAAAAAAGTTTAACCTTTTTTATGGCAGGCGGTGTTAGCTGGGTAGGCATGCCTCCATCTGTCCATGGCACATTTTCTAAGCTCGAGTTTCCCTAGAGCCTGTTCTTCCAATTTGTCTCTTTGAAGCTGACATAACTTCCATGGGGTATCTATCCACAATCTATAACACATTTGCCTAATATTTCTGCAGATGGAAATAGAAGGCTAAATACAAAAACAATTCATGAATTTGTTCATTGTTTTGCTCTCACTTTGGACATAGTCAGTATCTGGCTGACTACAATTAAATAAAATTATTATTATTTCTATTTTCCCAATAGCATTTTGTTCTGCCAGACAGAAAATTGCCTGATATTCTCCAAACTCTTGCTAGGAAAGGAAAAAAAAAAACCTGATGTGTCAAAGGTGGTGTAAGAGCCATCTGGAAAGAGCAACACAAAGTTTTGGAGAACGAAGAAGACACAATCAAAGAGTTCACTGCATAGTCTGGGCATTACCAGGAGAGAGGGAACCAGTTGAAGAGAATCATTTTGAAAATAAAGAAGCCGAGAACAAACACAGATTCATTTTCTGCCAGCATCTCAGGATAGATGAAGAATTAGGATTGTAATCTATGGCTCCTAACTTCCAGAATTCTTCTCGTTCCACTACACTGCTTCCATTTTCTCTCTGCCCCCAACTCTGGCTTTACTACCTATAACTTTCCTTCAAGCTCTACTCTGGATTGACCCTTCCCACAGCCTAGAGGGTTGACACTTAAGATGATTAATTCTGAACTTAAAAACTGAAGTTTATTTTTTTTCATAAACTACAATCTGAGCAATATGTTATAGGGCTCAAGAAAGCTAATGATACCAGATGGCTCTGAGAGCCATAGAATCCAGAAAGAAGGAGTTTAGAGCTCAGGGCATAGTCAGGCCACATCTAGAAGGTGGGGTTTGGTTGTGGGCACTGTGGTTTACTGTGGAACTTGTACAATTTGGTTAGTATAAGCCATCCAAAAGTGTTCATTGGGCTCTTCTGATGGCTGAGCCATTAGTCTGGACCATCATTTCATGAGGGGTCATAGCTGTGCTCACTTCCCTCCTGTCTCAATTCACTTTTTTGTCTTTTCCATATACTCATCAGGCTTCTTGTATGGACTATCTTATATCTTTGCTTTTATATCACCAGCAAATAAAATAGCACAGTGTCCAAAACATAGTAAATTGCTATTGACATAGCTATAGCTATATTACCTATATTGATATATCATCTCTATTTCTATCTCAAGCAATGCTTTCCTTAAGCCTACAAGATAATCGTCATTTTAAGAATTATGTATGAAGAATTGCAAAATATGTTTTGCCTGTATCCCCATTCAGTCCAACATCCCAATAAGATTCACAAAATAGTCTGATAGTCCAAGAAAATCAGAATTCCCTTTTCAGCTTCTTTCCCTGTCTCTGCTGCAGGAAGAGACAAAGCTCAACAGTAGCAGAAGCTCTAATAGGACAATAGCACCACTACCACCGCCTTGGTCATTCCTACTTACAAAACAATTACAAAAGCAGCAGCCACTCAGAACCTGTCAACATCATGGGGGCCAGTAAGTCTCAATTCAAGTTTAACAGAAGAAAAAGAGAAAAGCCCTTGATGGTGCAACATATAGATCATAGCTGCCTGTATCCTGTTTCCAAGCTTCCTGCCCCTTGACAGTGTGTGCTTAGCATTACCCCTTGTGAGAGGAAAAGGGAAAGTGGCAACCATCCTTTTATGTTCCAGGATCTTAAGAAGCTCTCCTTTAAAAAAAATTAAATAAAAATTTCACTTAAATTTGTATTTCTTTCTCCCTTTTCCCCTTTAAAAAATAAGAATAAAAAACCAATCTTTATAATAAATATGTTTAGTAGAGCAAAGCTAAATTCCACACTGACCATGTCCAAATTTGTTTGTCTCATTCTGCATCCTGAATCCCTCACTTCACTGTCAGCAGATAGCATAGATTGTCATTAGCTCTCTGAAATCATGGTTGTCATTGCATTGATCATAGTTCTTTATAATATTAGGGTTGTATGCATTCCATTTCTGTCCAATTCAGTCTGCCTAGGTTCATATATTCCCAGATTTCTGATGAGGAACATTTCTTTTTCCTTCACCCTGAATAATTATCAACTCCAAGCCCCTGGGGGAAATGACTTTTCAAAAAGATAAAGGAGTTGAACAGGGTTATAGGTTACCTTTGAAAGGATAATGCCAAGTTGGAAAGTATACAGAGAAAAAACAAGATGGTGGGATACCCAGACACTATGCCATGTGAGGACTGTGTAAAGTAATCACACATATTAGTTTGGAGAAGAGATAGGGGTGTGTGTGTGTGTGTGTAGGTTTTATTTTGTTGTAAGGAAAAGTTTCTTTACAATGAGAATTTTTCAAAAAGGGAATGGAATACGTTGTGGTTTTTGTTATTTTATTTTTTCAACTATATGTAAAAAAACTATTTTTAAAATTTTGAGTTGCAAATTCTCTCCCCTCCTTTCTCATTGAGAAGTTATATAATTGAGGTAGAACACAACATCTATGCTTATTGCAAAACATGTTTCCATATTGGTCATGTTGTGAAAGAAAACAAGACTAAAGAAACAAAAGAAAAATAATTTTTTTAAAGTATGCTTTGATCTGTATTCAGTCACCATCAGTAATCTAAAGTGCTCTAAATCACTCTTGATTAGGGAAATATATCAGTTCTTTCTATGGAGGTGAATGGAATTTTTCATTATAACTCTCTTGGAAATTGTCTTAGATCATTATATTGCTGAGAATAGCTAAGTATTCTAAAGTTTAGCATTGCATAATATTACTATTAGAGTATGCACTGTTCTCCCAATTCTTTTCACTTCATTTTGCATCAGTTCATGTAAGTCTTTACAAGTTGTTTTTTTTTTTTTATGAAAGTATCCTGCTCATCATTTCTTATAGCACAATAGCATTCCATCATAATTATATTTGACAACATTTAGCTATTTCTCAATTGGTGGGCATTTTGGAGCAGAACAAAAAGTGCTAATATTAATATTTTTGGGCATATAGACCCTTTAAAATCTCTTTTGGATATAGACTTAGTAGTAATATTGCTGGGACAAAGAGTATGGACCATTTTATATTCTTTGGGGCATAGTTCAAAATTGCTCTCTAGAATGGTTGTATTAGTTCACAACTCAAGCAATAGTTCTTTAGCATTCCAATTTTCCCAAATTTCCTCCAACATTTTCCATTTTCCTTTTATGTCATATTAGCTAATCTGAAAATTGTAATGTGGTACCTCAGAGTTGTTTTAATTTTATATTTCTTTTATCAATAGTGACTTAAAGGATCTTTTTTATTTGACTATAGATAGCTTTGATTTTTTCTTAAGAAAGACATATGTTCAAATTCCTTTACTACTATTTGTAATTGTGGAATTATTTCTATTCCTATAAATCTGAGTTTTCTATGTTTTTGAGAAATTAGGCCCTTATTAGAGTAACTTGCTTTAAATTTTTCCCCATAGGTATGATTATGAAATTCCCTCCATTTGATACTTTCCTCTGTCTTTTCCTCTCTTTTAATCCTGTCCCTCCTCAAAAGTGGTTTGCTTTTAAATTATAGGAGCATAGAATACTTTCCTTGCCCAATATCTGGATAAGGTAAGAATTTATGACAAAACAAGAGATAGAAAGTATTATGAGATGCAAAATATAGAATATTGATTATAATTAAACTGAGAAGTTTTGTATAAACAAAACCAATGCAAAGAAGATTAGAAGAAAAGGAGAAAAAATGGGAAAAATTTGCAGCAAGTATCTCTGACAAAGGGGTTATTTCTCAAAAATATAGAGAACAAAGTCAAATTTATTTTTTTTATCATTTTCTAAGCCCTCACCTTCTGTCTTAGAATCAATAGTGTGTATTGGTTCCAAGGCCAAAGAGCAGTAAGGATAGGCAATGGGGGTTAAGTGATTTTCCCAGGGTCACATATCTAGGAAGATTTGAATCTAGGACCTCCTGTCTCTAGACCAGCTCACAATCCACTAAGCCACCCAACTGCCCCTGCAATGTCAAATTTATAAGAATACAAATAATTCCCCAATCAGTAAATGGTCAAAGGACATGAACAGGCAGTTTTCAGATGAAAAAAATCAAGGCTATATAAAGTCCCATGGAAAAAATGCTCTAAAGCACTCTTGATTAGAGAAATAGAAATAGAAACAACTTGGAGGTACCACCTCTCACTTATTAGATTAGATAATATGACAGGAGAGGAAAATATATAGTAGGTGTTTGAGGGAATGTGGGATAACTGGGATACTAATGCACTGCAGGTAGAGATATGAACTGATCCAACCCATTATGGAGGAAATTTGGAGCTATGCCTAACAAGATTTAAAACTGTGCATAGATTGATCCAGCAATACTACTACTAGATTTGTATGCCATAAAGATTTTTATTAAGGATAAATGACCCATTTATCCAAGAATATTTATGGCAGGTCTTTTTGTGTTAGCAAAGAATTGGAAATTGAGCGGATGTCCATCAATTGAGAAATGGCTAGACAAATTGTGGCATATGGTTGTAATGGAATACTACTGTACTATAAGAAATGATGAGAAGGATAATTTAGGAGGAAAAAAAACCCAGGAAGGTCAACATGAACTGATTCAAAATAAAGTGAGTAGTAGCAGGAGAACACTAAACATTGTACACAGTAACAACAATATTATATGATGAACATTTATGTCTTTAAAGATTCATGATGAAAAACACCATCTGCCTCCAGAGGAAGAACTGTTGGAGTATGAATGCAGATTGTTATATATTGCATTTTACTTTATTTCTTCATTTTACTCATTTTCCAGCTTTTTTATTGACTTTTAACTTTATGTTAAAATTGAGCTATGCTTCTGAGGCACAGGGTGCACTGTCCAAACTTTCAAAAATTTTGTGCTCTTTTCAGAGGTAGTTCTCAGGGTCTGTAAGAGGTGTGGTCATTTATCTCCTGGACTGTGTTCTAGACTGTTCCAACCCATGAACTGTGACCAGGATCTCTGATTCTCTTGCTGTTGCTTCTCAGTACTCCTAGACTATATATAACCTGTAATCAGGTATGAGCACTGCAACAGAATTCTGCACCCAGTTCAAGCAACGTCTCCTTTGTCTCTTTCTGACCAGATGTTTGACCCCATTACAATCTGTAGGCAGATAGTTCCTGAAGCTTTTCCTATAGATTCATTCACCCCAAACCCTGCTACTGGCTTACTGTAGAGCAAGTCTGTGCTATACTACACCCCCTACTCTACCACAGTGAAATAGAACTTTCCTGCTGACCTTAAAGTTGTCTTGGGGAAAAATAGTTTCACCTCATCTTTGTGTTGGTTTGCTGCTCTTGAACTGATTTTGAAGTATTATTTTAAAGTTGTTTGGAGGGGAATTTCAGAGAGTTCAGGGATGAGGCTTCCTCTTACTCCACCATCTTGGAATGGATTATTTTGGAAAATAATCGAGACTCTTCTTTACCAGAAGTCTGCAAGCAGAGTCTGGAAAAACATTCATAGGCAATGTCCTAGTGGAAAATATTATTCAAGGTTAAATTATATTAATTTGGATTTCTTTGAGATTCAATTTAATTAAAATTAAAACTTTAACAATCCTCTTTGAATAGTACAAATAACAGTATTTCTTAAACACTTATTACATGCCGGGCACAATATACCACATAAAAGTATAAAAAGAAGTACCTTGGAGGTGGTTGTCTAAGGCATAATCTACATAATAATTAAAAGAATAGTGGAAAGGACCATTACTTCACCAGGGATTCATAATCAAAGAAAGTAATTTCAACCCAACTAACAATGCCTGTATGATCACAGATATACACATAGAATGAATTATGTTTTAAAAATCCATTCATGAAACCAAGATTAGAAAGGAAACAACAAACTGGGGAAACATTTTTATAATAATTTTTCTGATTAAGATCTCATTTCTCAAATATATAAATAACAAAGTCAAATTTCTTAAGAACCCAAGTCATTCCCCAATAGATAAATGGCCAAAAGATACGAATAGGCAGTTTTCAGATGAAGAAATCAAAGTTATTAATAATCATATAAAAATTTCTAAATCTCTCCTGATTAGAGAAATGCAAACTAAACAACTCTGAGGTACCACCTCACATCTAATCATATTGGCCAATATGACAGTAAAGAAAAATGATAAATGTTGGAGGGAATGTGTCAAAATTGGGTCACTAATGCATTGCTGGTGGAGTTGTGAACTGATTCAAACATTCTGGAGGGCAATTTGGAATTATGTTCAAAGGGCTATAAAAGAGTAAATACTATTTCATCCATTAATAGCACTATTAGGTCTGTATCCAAAGAAATAAAAACAATGGGAAAGGACCTTTTTGTACAAAAATATTTATGACTGTTCTTTTTGTGGTGGCAAATGAATTATATACATCATGTTTTTACATAATTATTTGCATGCTATCTCCCCCATTAAAATATCAAGGAAGGGATGTTGTTTTTGTTTTCCTTTTTATGCCCATTCCTTATAAAGAAAAGTTCCTCATTTGGGGAATGGGTGAACAAATTGTGATACAAGATGGTGTTATTAACATCATTAGCTATATATAGCACTATTGTCTATAAGGAATGGTGAATAGGATGATTACAGAAAGAGCTGGAAATACCTATGTGAACTGATGCATAGTGAAATAAGCAGAACTAGGAAAACATTGTATACAGTAACAGCAATATTGTAGAACAATTAAATGTGATAGACTTTGCTACTAACAGCAATACAATGATCCAGGACAATTCTGAAGGACTTATGAAAAGGAATGCTATCCATCTCCAGAGAAAGAACTGTTGGAGTACATATTAAAAAAGAACTTAGGGGGACACCCACAAGATGAGGATAGTGGTAGATCCACTCAGGGATCCCCCTGAATAGCCAGCCAGGTATTCTAACCTCTGATTAGTGAGAGTGAAACTGAATCACTTTCTCTCACTGGGCCAGTTGTACAATTATCCTTATCCTTATCCTTAGAGACAATTGATATAAAAAGCAGTATCTCTTTTATTCTAAGAAGGAATACAAACTGAGGATCAAAACCAGGGCTCCCTGACTCTATGGGATCTAGCTAATTTCCCACAATCCTCCCTCAAAAGAGGGAGCCTTCTGGTATTCCAGCTAACTTAACAGCTCCCTGTTTCTATATAGGTGTCCCCAAAACTGACTAAGCTAACTATCTATGACCTTCAGTAGTTGGTTAGATTTATTCTCCAAAAGCTGTCTACAAAAAACTTATGAATGAACTCCAACAGCTAAGTTCATCCCAGGGGGCCTGACCCTAGAGTTTTTAAAACCTCAAAGTTCATCTGACAAGATTTTTTAGATAAAACCTTCTGTAAAGGACAGCAGGTATGGTCAGATCCTTTTCTAGATCTTTCCCAGTTAAATAGAGTACCTCCAAAGATAAATTGGGGATATACTCCTTCTCCACAGTCAGGTTGAGGTAGATGAGCTCCAATAAGCTCACCTTTCCTCCACCATTCCTAGACAGGAAGCTCTTAATCTCCAACAGGAAGTCACCCACTCTAGCAGTTGTCACTTCCAAACTGTTCCTCCTTTGCCTTCTGCCTGCTAAAATCCTTTCCCTTGAGTTCCTAGTATGTGCCTTAAAGGCAGCCTTCCACTTCTCTTAAATCTTATCTGATCTCTATCCTTTTCCCATTACAATATGCAGATGAAAAAATGATTTATCACTTGCTTATTTGGGTATGTGATTTGAGGTTTTGGTTTTATAATATTATTTGCTTACAAAAATAAATAATGTGGAAATACATTTTGCATGATAATACATGAATAATCCAGATTGAATTGCTTGCCAGATCCAGAATGGGGGAAGGGAGGAAGGGAAGGAAAAAAAAATTGGATCATATAACTTCAGAAAACTTAAGTGGAAATTTATTGAAATTTTAAAAAGAATAAAATTTTAAAAATTAAAATTAAAAAAATCATTTAAAAATAGTTCATCAGAGATGGGTTGCTAAAACTGGGAGGTATCTCCAGGGTTATTCACTCTACTTCTAAGGCAAAGGTCCTTACCTTCACAACTCTAAAGGTATTCACCTCCCACCTATATAGTCCTCAGCATGGACAGAATAATAAAATGCCTTACTTTTACATAGCACATTAAAATCTAGATAACACTTTTCTATGTGATTTAATTTGTTTCCCAGGGCAAATCTTTAGGCATATATTAAACATTTTTAGATAGAAGGCTCCAAAAAGTTAGATGATTTGTACAATTATACAAATAGCAAGTAATAGAGGGATAATCAAGATTTCTTCTCACTTTAGGCCTATAAATCCTTCTTAAATAGTTCTTTTGCAGAGTATTACACTTACAAAACATCTTAGTGGCCATATAGTCCAATTTTTGCATTAAAAAGAATGCACTAGATAAAGTTTCTAATGAAAAACTAATCTACATTTTACTTGATGATGTCCCATTAAATCACTCCCTTTAGTTCTAATGACATGATCTTGTCATCAGAACTTACTACCACTAAAGCATTCCATTCCATTTGGGGAAAACAGTCTTTCTTAAACATTTATTACATGCCAGGCACAGTATAAAGACTGGGTATAAAAAGGAAAACAAAGAAAACAGCATTCCTTCCTTGAGGAAAACATATTTTAATAAAGAAAATAGCATGCAAATAATTGCATGATATATTTATATATTTAGATCTATAAATTTCTACATGGTAAATGAGTACAAGAGCTATGGACCTAGAGTCAAGGAGACCTGAGTTCAAATAAAAGATCAAGTGAGATAATATATATGGTACCTTGTAAACTTTACAGTGCTAACTATAGAAATTATTATTATTATTAATATGGTTAATTATCATGAACATATATACAGGGTATTTGGGAGGCAACCTTGGATGGAAGACACGGGATAGAATAAGGAACAAGAAAGACTCCTTGCAGAAAGAGGGATTTAAGCTGAGTCTTGAAGGAAGTCATTAAAGCCTTGGAAATGTTAGGAAATTTTTCCTTTCAGCCCACTGTTCCTAGTTATGCATCACATAGCTCTTGTAGATTGCCTGGAAGCAACACATAACAATACGCCCTTATGCCATTTTGAGGGAGCTCACAAAATAGAGAATCTGCCCAAAATGCACACAATAGAATATTTCATCCAGAGTGAGGAAAGCACAGGTTTTTCAACCACACCTGCCCACATGGAGAAGAACTTCTGTCAGTTGTGATGTCATTGAATATATCTGTTGGCATAAATATACCCCTACATTTTAATTTAGCATAAACTGGACAGAGACAGGCCAGATGAATTTGTTCTTCACTTATATTGTTTTGAAATATAATTTCCCACGAATACTGCCTTTCGAGATCATTCTTCTGGAATTGGCATTAGCACAACGAAATGAAACAAATCATTGTCCCTGGAAATAAGTACACATGAAATGGGAGGAATGAGTGGTGGATGCCACTGGTGTCTATTTTCAGTTCCCAAATTACAGGAAACTTGTTATGATTTTTCCCCCCATTCTGAATCTATCGCAATACTTTGAACGAATGAATGGGAAAAGATGGCATTGTAAGAAATGAGAAATGTCTGCTTTGGAAAGATTTAATGGTACAAACCTGATATTATTATAAAGTGGTCACAGGGTGTTTAGCATATTATAATATTGCATTTTCTTAATCCATACCCTACATATCAAGAAGGGCTCTTTTAAGTCTGAATTATCTTTAGATTTTCCTTTGAAAGAACAAAATCAACAACAAAAGGGCAGAGGCTTTGATAAGCATTTATTTAATCCTCTTAATAAAATTCCGGGGAAGAGGTTTAACTTATTTAAAGCAATAAACTTTCCAATATACTGTGAACAAGTATGTGAATTATCAATGATCTATATTCCTTCTTCCAGGACACCCATTTGATATCATTCCATATTTGTTTGTGTAACTCTTTGTATCTGAAAGTAAACAAAACTTTTCAACAGTAAATGTTGTTGTGCAAGTTAAATCATAAACCTAGCTGAGCCATTTGCCTTCATAAAAAAATGAGATCTAACTTTTTCCTGACTGAATATTTGGGTTTTTATTCACCCAGATAATTTGAGATTGCAACATAATATGTGCAATTTCTGGAACTATACTGTAGCAGTCCACCCCTAGCTATGGGCAAGGGAAACTGTTGGTATGTACAGATTGTCTTAGAAGTATTGTATTGCACATGGCTGGGGAAGCCTCTGACCCTTGACCCCAACTTCCCCCAGGTTAGGCGGGAACACAGGTTTCTTTGTGCTCACCTGGTTAAGAGAAACCACACCTATACCTTGTCATTAACCAATGAGAATCATTCCTATGTACTGTGTATATTTGCATATCAAAGATTATATATGGCCCAGCAAGCTCCACCTCTCTCTCTCTCTCTCTCTCTCTCTCTCTCTCTCTTTCAGGCTAGCTGATGGCTGTCCTGGCAGGAGCTTGGCTTCTGGCCAAGCTCCATCTTTAAACCTTCTCTATCTCTTTCATCTCTCTGACCTGTGTGGTATTAAATGTGGATCTCTGGACTGCTAAAAGCCTTCGGAAGGGTCCTTTGATCAGAGCTTAGCTGTGGCTCATGGAAAATTAATAAAGACTCATTCCTGCCACCTCATATCTCTAATTTGACTCCGTCATCCCCCTCGTGGTATCTAAAACTTCTATCCTGTCTCTATTTTCCTACCTTAAAACTTCTCACGGGCCGGGAAGTTTTATATACCTTGGAGATTAAGGGAAGAAAAATGAAAAAAATTAAGTCAGAATTGTGTCTATGTCAACAGAGATAGGCATTGGGGAAGAGGAAGTCAGAATCCAGGATTTGGCAACTTAATATTGACTGATTCATGCTTGTAATGAGGCTGGGGCAGTTGGGTGGCTGGGGGGTTGGGGGATCTGGTACTGATTCATGCTATAATGGAGTGAAGCATAAAGGCCAGGGGTAGAATTAAGTAAGTGGGAAAAGGGACTTTCTACCATTAGTGTGGTCCTTAATTTTGAGAGTGATAGGGATTTTGAGTCTCCTTAGAACTAATTTTGAGGGGGGTGGGGAGATCCCAGAATCCCTCTGCTCACAAATTAAAAAAAAAAAAAAAAACCAGTATTTGTCTCAAATGCTTGCATCCCCAGGCTGGAAGCAGTGTAGTGAAATGGAGAAAAAATATATTTTCAGAGGAGGGGATCCATCAGTTATCTTGCTTCAGTTAGTTTTGGGATTCCACTGTACTTTACAAGTTTAGAGTATAAGAGAGAAGCAACAGAGAAAGTAAAGTCATCCTGTTTTATTGAGGGGAAATACAATAAATACTGAACATGCAGAAGGGTAAAAACACTTCCCTTAAGGACCCCTAGGTGGAATTGGTTGGGAAATTGATAAAAATCTTGTGGGTTTATATAGGGTTCTTATTTGGATCTAGTTCGGCCAAACATTGGGGAGAGGGAGTGAGGATGCTGGACGTGGGGACTAGTACTAATTCGTGCTGATGAGGAGGTAGGAGGGGCTGCCAATGCAATTGACTAAGTGAGAAAATAAGCTTTCTCCCATTCGTGTGGTCCTTAATTTTGAGACAATGACAGTGGTTTTAGCCTCTTAGTGATTCCTCCTTGGGAGGGTGAGGAGGCTACTGAGGTTCTTGCACCTTCCAAGTTCATGGGCTCTTTCAAATCTTTCCAAGAACATCAGGTTAAGAAATTCTTATCACCTTGTATGAATTTATGTAGCCATATGACAAATCTGTGATCCTGTGAAGATCCTGTATACTAGTTTTGGTTCCATCATTTTACAACCTAAACATATAATACTAAGTAAGAATATTTTTTCTCTTAATGATAAGTTGTGGTTCTTTAGCATTTTGCAGTTTATCTTATATAGTCTTACCTTCTATTTGAAGCCCTTTCTGATAGCCCTGACTACAAGTGCCTTCCTGTCCTCCTGACCATCATGTTGTAATATTTTGTATATATTTAGATGCACTTTTAAACTTGCTTGAAAAATGTGAGGGAGCAAAGACTGTTTTATCTTCACATCCTTGTCCTCATCACCTAGTACAGTGCGTGACACATAGTGAGGACTTAGTTGTTTGTTAATCAATTGGTTTATTACCTAAAAACATTTTCCTTGCAACAATTAGATGAGGTTACTCAAATATGACTATCACTAACTACCACCCACTCTAAAAAGTTGATGTTCTTGTATTTTTTATTTTATTTTTTGTTTTCTTAATGATCAGTAAAATTAGGGGTCAGTTTATTTTTTTTTACCAAAAGCTGGCACATTAATACCACAGGAACAGAAAGTGCCCAGTTCCTGAAACAAAGGAGCTCAAGGCAGTGCTATAGCTTGAAAGGCTTTATAAAACCAGAGAAGGATTTCCATTGTCAAACCAGATAGTTTACTGATTAACAAGTAGTAGTAACATCCTTGTGTGAAGTCAGGGGTGGGCTGTTAATGTGTGCATCCCTGCAATGAGAGACTGATTTCCCTCTGGGTTACAAATAACTTCTGGGGCATCCACCTTCAAACACCAGCTCTAACTATCTGATTCATAATCCTCCCAGTGGGGGAGCTTTGATTTAGCAACTGAATAGGGTGTTCAGGCAGTGATGGACTTTTAACCACTGGATTTTAGCTTCAAAGTTAACTGCCTCCATTAGGAGGATTAGAGGTCTTTTCCAAACACTGCAGGAGCTGGGTCTTCCTTAAAGTTTCTGAGCACAAGCAAAGGTATTCTTCTGTCATTGTCTTTATAAAACATTTGGAAATTAGAAAATTAACTAAACTTGTCCATTATAGGGCATCATTGGGGCTTATATGTTCTTTTGGACAGAAATAAAACAAGATGGATTACACTGGGTGCAGTGGAAAGAATGCATGCTGGATTTGAAGTCCAGAGAGACCTGGGTTTGAACCCTGACTTTGTCAGTTACATAGCTGTGAGATCTCGATCAAGTCACTTAAATCCTCTGAGCATTAATGTTCTCTTAGGTAAAATGGACATAATAAAACCTGCACGCCCATGTCACAAGACTGTAGTTTCAAAAGCCCTTTGTAAACCTTGGAGTATTATAGGAAAGTGAGTTATTATTATAAATTGGAGAAAAATTTCAGCAACCATGTGGGAATGATGGATAATAGAAATCACAGGGCAGAGCTGATTCTCTTGAATATGGAAGTAATTTCTTTTAACTGCTACTCCATGGCATTTGTGTCCACTTGGAACTCCCCAGTGTAGCTCCAAATTTCAAATGAGAAGGAAGTGGAAGAAGGGTACTTTAGAGGCACTAGAAAACCTAATTGCTAAGAATAATCATCATAACTACTCTAGGAAACCCTCAGCAATTTGTGGTTTGGGGATACAGGGATAGAATTTTTTTAAAAAACCTATAGATAATCATCCCAAATTTATCAGAATCACTTTTTTTCAACCTCATCCACAAACTTCCAAGGTTCTCTTCTCCAGCCTCCTGCCCCAAGCTGGATGAACAAAGTACTTTGTAACCTCTCTCTTCCCCTCCTTTGCTTTCTTGGAGGTGCTAATGAACAGATAAGCACATCAGTGTGTGTGTGTGTGTGTGTGTGTGTGTGTGTGTGTGTGTAGCAGAGGAGACTGGTTAATCCATACTTTTGAAAATTATGAGCTGTGTTCTCAAGGATGCAAACAGAAAAAAAATAATATCAGGAAATCATGTGACTTGCAAGACCAAGAATTAGTTCAAACTAAAGATAAATCAAATTAAAAAAAATTTCTAAAGTAATGAATTATGAATTATTTACATGTTATGGGAAACTGATATTTGGAATCATATTGACAACTGCTGAAATTGTCTCCAGGAATAATAATCATTGAATTTCCTTTGTTCCGGGAGTATAAGAACTATCCTCCCTCAATTTACTCATGTGTAAAATTAAGATAATAATAGCACTTTAATACATCTTACCTGGACTATTGTAATAAGCAGACAAAGCTCTTTCCAACCTATAAACATTCCTGTCTTTACAGTTGACTTCCACATTGTTCCATTCCACAAATTCTGTTTATGTCTATGTGAAGTTCCTAACATGTTATGGTTCATTTTTATCTTTATGATTTTGAAATGGCTTTCCCCTATTCCTGAAGTACATTCCCTCTTCACCTTCATCTTTGAGATTCATAGCATCCTTCATGACTCAGCTCAAATGATGCTTTCTGCAGGTTTTATAGGGTCTTTCAAGCTAGAGCACTCCCTTGAGTTATCTTGTCTAGAACCTTAGGTACCAGTAACTTCCCCTCTTAGATTACCTCCCAACTACTCATTATGTATTATGAGGTAGATAGGGTTTTTTTAAGGGACTAGCACCTCTAGTGTGAGGGCTTGACTAGCCTTTTTCAGGACTGCTCGTCTAGTTTTGGAGTCCATCTTTTATCCAACTCTCATCTGTGGCTCCAAGAATCTGTAGGATGTGAAGCCTGGTACAACCATCTCAGCAGTCAGGTAAAACCAGGTTGTGAGTAACTGACAAGCCTCAAACCCATTGGTAGGTTCTGGGTTGGGAAGGGGTGTCTATACCAAACATATTACAACTTCCCCTAGCAAAATGGATTGTTGAGAACAATTTGTTACAACAGTCAAGATGAAGCAGGAGCTTTGGAGTATTTAGAACTTGAGGAGACATTGAAGATGCCAAGGTCATCCTCTGTATCATGGGCCATCATGACTATAGGCCATACTTGGGCCATACTGACTTTTCCCTTGCCACTGGCCTTTAATGACTCTGTAAGAGAGAGTGAGGTTGATGACTTTGTGCAATTCTGCCTCACTTACATCCAATTTATGCACAAGTTAAGACATCACTCCATTATGTCATTGGTCCTCTTCAAAAAAAGAACAAGCCACAATGTCTTATCTTATATGTACCTGTCTATGTACATGCTATTTTCGTCATTAGAGTGTCAGGTCATAGAGCAGTTTTTGATTTATTTTTAGTTAACCAGCATTTAGCAGAATGCTTGGAAGATAATAAAAACGTAACATATGTTTGTTCATTGATGATGAGTCTAACTCAATTTTTTATCTTATATGTCATGAATATTCAAGAGCTTATATTCAAGCAAATTTTAAGAATGACAGACAAGCATGTAATAGAAGATTTAGACTTGCAGTCAAAAGACAAGGGTTCAAATTTTGCCTTGATTCTTCATTACCTGTGACCTTCTTTAGCTCATTGAACCTCTTACTCTGAGATCCTAAAGGAGTACTAGGATCCTTTCAAGTTCTATACCCTAATGTAATTTCTTCTTTATAATTCTATACCTTTAATATGTATTACTATGAAAATTAATGTTATTTAATAGCTTTCTAATCATAACAGTTCATATTTGCCTAAAACTTGGGTAGTATATTCACCTGTAAAATGGATATGATTATATTTTTGTTATTATACTTTTCTAGTTTAATGAGATCAGATTATTGGGAAAGCTTTCTATAACAATGAAGATCATAAACTATCTACATTTTTATCATCCTGATTAGTTTTGTCCATATTCCAATAAATCCCCCATAGATATTTCAACCACTGAGCCAGCGCTCTCCTTTTGATCTCTTGATGTTAGGTAAATTCTAATAAATCATGTAGTATGTCTAGAAGTTCTTTCTTGATCCTGTAACATAATTGACTTGCCTACTTTTCCAGTCAATACCTCTTAAATTGTGTTAATTTTAAAACTACTCAGACTCTACTTTAAGATTTGGTTAAGCTATTCCCCTATTGTAATAATGGAGGTACTTGGTCAGGAATGTATTGAGAACTTTTAAAATTACTCCACCCTGCTCAGACAGTGCCTTAGGGGAAGATAAATTTGCAAACTCCTGGTTAAACAATGAAAAGTCCCTAACTCATACATATAGTGAAGCTAGATCCTTAAGCTAGGTGGTCTATTTTTAGATCTAATACAAAAGGATGCTAAGTACCTATAAAGGCTAAATTAATCACTGAAAGGTCAAGCAACTTACAAAAGGCAAGCTTAACAAAAGAGATGTGAAATTTTAGTCTACCCAGAGTGGTGAGGACTAAGAATGGGCAGTACTGGGAAAAAAAGTCTACTGTGATTGGTAGATGTGAAAATCTAGGGGAGATGACACAAGAGAATATTTCTTTAAAAGGAAGAAGAGTTTGAAATTGAGAGTAGTTCAGTTTGAAAGCTGAATTGGAGGGTCTCTCTGAACAAATGTTGTGGTGAGTGATAAAAGACTGACTACACCCTCTTAAGGCTCAGGTCTAGGCCATTTGGCCTAGGCCCTTCATACTATTTTCTCTTATTTTCTCTCTCTCCCTTTCCTTAATTCCTTCATTTGTATTAATTAAAATCTCCATAAAACGCAGCTGACTTGGGTATTTTCATACTTGAAAATTTTTCCCATGGCGACCACTTGTTTTTAATATAAAAACAAGACACTAAAAATTATCTTTACAGTTTTGGCAATTCACAGTCTTCAAATCCACATTTTCATGGTTACAGTTTTCACCATACAATTACCCACTAGTAACACATTGAAGCTCCTTTGGGCCTACTGAATACATCTTCATAGCCCTTTAGTGAATGTAGTATCCCATAATGCCATATGCCATGGCACTATTGGAAGAATATTGTTGTTAAAAGATAGACATTTTGAAGGGGAAGTACGAAGATACCTAATACATGGACAAGTCAACAAATATTTATTAAGCACTTAATATGTGTCAGGCAGTGTACTTAGCAGTAAGGATACAAATGTTGTTCAACTTTTGTTTTTGAAGAGGACCAATGACATCTTGGGGAGATGTATTTTCCTGCATATGAACTGGATTTAAGTGAGGCATAAAGCCATTAGTCTCATCCTTTCTCCAAGTCTTCCAAGCACAGTGCAAGACAAAAGTCAGGATGATTGGTGATTTAATAAATTGTTCTCATCCACCCCTTCCTCTGCAGGAAGTCTTCATATGCTTAGAGTAGACACCCCCAACTCACTGACAGATTTGAGGCCTATAAGTTAAACTCAACATGGTTTAATTCCTGTTCTAAAAGTTTTACTGGAGTGTAGACACTGCACCATGCTACAATTTCTTGGAGCCACTAATGAGAGTTGGATGAAAGGTGGACACCAAAGGTGGATGATCAGCCCTGAAAAGGGAGTCTTTAAACAAGAGATTCTAGAATTCCTGGAAAATCTAGAAAATATGAGCAGAAAGAAAGAAAGTCCCCACCCTTAAGAGCTTACTTTCTAGTAGAAAAAGACATCACACAAAAAGAATCTCAAAGGTATTAGGCATCAAGAAGAAAGAAATGAAGAGTCAGAAGCAAAAGAATTAAAGAAATGGAGGTCTGACCGAGGGCAAGTGGACCTTTTCTTAAATGGAGGTTGTAGGAAGAAATGACCAAATATAAAAAGGACGAAGTGATGTTTCAAGTATGAGCAGATTGCAGGTGTGGAATAATGTATGTAGAAACATAGTCATATAGGCATTTAACTGAGGAGTGGATCTAATATGTCATTTTAAACAGATGCTCATTGATTTTACATTGTAAAGTCTTCCAAAGGCCATCCATCCTCCTATGACTCATGGAATATGGCTCATGAAACTTGAAAGGGACATCTAAGTAGCCCAGTAGGTAGAATGTAGGGCCTTGAGCTGGGAGGGGTTAATTTAAAATCTGGCCTGAGACACTCCCTAGCTGTGTGACCCTGGGCAAGTCACTTAGCTCCAATTGCCTAGCTCTTGCTGCTCTTTTGTTTTATAAGACAGAAGGGAAGGAAGGAAGGAAGGAAGGAAGGAAGGAAGGAAGGAAGGAAGGAAGGAAGGAAGGAAGGAAGGAAGGAAGGAAGGAAGGAAGGAAGGAAGGAAGGAAGGAAGGAAGGAAGGAAACAATAAACACACTTCCATCCTTTTGGTGAATGGTGTTGTTAATTGGTGAATTTGGTGAATGGGTTGTTAAACATTTGCCACCATATCACTGCCTAGAAAGGACCTTCCATATTGTCTAATCCCACCTCCTTATTTTAAAAATGAGAAGACCAGACCTAGAAAATGGAAATAAGGCTACATGGTAAGTAATAAAATCATGATTTGAACTTAGGTTCTCTGTTTCTGGGTGTCTAACATTTCCACTGAACCATTTATTCTATTGTGAATTGTAAGAAAAACATCAACAACAATCATATATAAAAATATAGAACAATAATGTTTCCTGACAACAAAGGCAATGAAATTGTATCATTCAATGTTTAAATTAAACTATTTAATTGGAGATGAGCTACAATCCCTGTTTAATCTACAATCCCGGTTTAATTAATCTCCAAAACAATATTCTCATTAGTATTTCAAAAATTCATTATTGGGATTCACAAATGTTGATTTCACACAGACCTTTAGCAGATTAATTGCTTTATGGACAAATGGTAGAAAAGGCAGAGGGAAAACATTTGCTTTACATCAGTGAAACTTTAATATGCAGCTATGAAAGGAAATTGACCTTACTGTTCTTTTTTGCCACAATTTGGGTTTGCTGCAGTTCAACAAACTTTCTGCAAGTCTTCCAGCACTCTAACTGAAAAAACACTATATATACATATATAACTAAAGAACTGACCTATTGTTCCAAGATAAGTGAAAAAAGAGGAAATAAAATGAAATAAAATGTATTTGCTATAGGGTCATCTGTATGCTGTAGAAATAAGTATCCCATGAATAATTGATTGCTTCATTTACCTGCTACAATACAGGTGAAAGGAAATCTTGTTTACTTATTGGTCTACACAAATGGAGAGGAAATGTGCTTTAGATTTCTGCCATCTGGAAATATTGCAGACCACAATGAAGAGCTTTTCAACTTTCTTGAAGAACAAGTTTCAATTCCTTACTATAACTATATGCTTCCTTGAATAAAGAAGATTATCAGAGACAGAGAAATATTCTGGAATGATAAGCTTTATCAGTGTCTCTAAAATCTCACTTTTAAAAATCAACAAAAAGTTATTTGTGCCATTAAATTATCCTACTTCAAGGAAATACTAATAGTTAGCATTTATAAAGCTCTTTAAGCTTTATAAAGTACTTTACATCTATTAAATCATTTAATTCTAGTAATAAACCTGAGTAAGGTGCTATTATAATGTCGTGAGGTTTTTTGTTGTCATTTTTGTTTTTGTTGTCATTCAGTTGTTTTAGTCATTTCAGATTCTTTGTGTCCTCATGTGTGATTTTCCTGGCAAATTTACAGGAATAGTTGGCCAATTCCTTTTCCAGCTCATTTTGCATATAAGGAATCTGAGGCCATCAGGTTCATGTGACTTGCCTAGGGTTACACAGCTAGTAAATGCCTGAGACCAGAGTTGAATTTAGAAAAACGAGTCTTCCTGATTCTGGGACTGACATTCTATTCACTACACCACCTAGCTGCTTAGCCATTATAATTTACAAATGAAAAAAATGAAGGCACAAACCAGCGTATGGACTTGCCTAGGAGCATACATTCAGGGAAGATCTGAAGCTGGATTTGAATTGAGACCTTGATTCCAACTTCTTTAATCTAGCCACCATGGAGCCCAACTCTGGACAGCTAGATGACACATTAGTCAAAAAGAATGTGTATGCATACATATATATTATACACACATATGTACACATAAATATATCTATTCCTATATATCATATATATCATATACCTAAAGAGGTATATGTAAATGGGCACATATATATGTATATATACACATGTATACTATTATTTAGATTTCACTCCTACACTGTGAAATGGATACTATTATATATAGGCAAAATAATTCTTCCCATTTTATGGGAAGAAGAAATTGAATTGAAAGGCAACTTAAGTAACTTACTTACTGAAGGCCATACAGCTAGTAGATCATAGGTGAGATTACAATTATTTTTCTGCTACCAAATTCAACACTTTATCTATTACTTCATAATGAATGGAATATAATGGTTGTCCTGGAGGGGAAAATATCCTTAGTTCCTAAATAGGTCTAATGTAATTTTTTCAGGTATTCAATATAATTTTTTCACTCAAAAAGTATTCTTTAATAACCATTAAATTCTTTTTAGTATTACTATGTGCAGGCATTGTTCTAGACTTCAGAAATGCAAAAATAACTGCTAGACCTTTTTTTTCCATTCTCTCCCTGAGATAATTAATTAGAATGATGTTTCTTAGCATTTTGTAGATTTTTCAAAATCTGATGTCAAAAGTCTGGTTATTTCAAATCCAAAGATCCAGGGCAAGTTTACTGAAGCAACAAAGAAATATGAGATACCAGAAAAAAATATTCTTGACTTTTTTCAGGAAAATCCATTTACCTTCTTCATCAAGAAATGCTTGTCTCTGGGGGAAGCTGGGTAGCTCAATGGATTGAGAGCCAGGCCTAGAGACGGGAGGTCCTACGTTCAAATTTGGCCTCAGATACTTCCCAGCTGTGTGACCCTTGGCAAGTCACTTAACCCCCATTGCCTAGCCCTTACCACTCTTCTGCCTTGGAACCAATACACAGTATTGACTCCAAGACTGAAGGTAAGGGTTTTATTTTTTTAAAAAATGCTTGTCTCTGACTCAAATTAACTTGTGAGGGCAACTATTGATATGAAATCATGAATTGGACCATCTTCAACAAATACCTTCCTGGGTATTAGTATATTCTCAACCTACGGTATTGTCAATAAGGATTTTTTTAATTCTAACTTTGTTCAGAGGTCACAAATCAACTTTATTGGAGGGAGAGATGAGCTATCCAATTCAACTTTATTCAGTTGTAAACATAACAACTCAGCTTGTGGATTATGGTGCTTTTCTTTATTTAGGGGAATTTATGTCTGAAATAACATGAGGTTTTCACCATGACAACATAATATCCACAAAAGGAAACAGATTCACTGTCAAAGTAGAAGAAAATATTGAATTAGCCTTTCCTACCCTTCACAGTTACAAATGACTCCATCTGCAAAAACTGGGATAAGATTTCTGATACTCAAGATGGGGCAAAAGTGTCACTGCACAAACCATGACTTTCCCAGACTAATCAGTCAAAAAAGTGTTTATCGGTTCTTCTGTAAGTTCCAATTTTTCATATGTTCTCCCACAGAATAAGAATTTCATGTCCTTTAAAATAGTACCAACAGTGGCAATACTTCCACTGAACAAGATAAAGCCTATTTCTGAAGTCAAAAAAACTGCACTTTCCGCTCATGTTACTGACTTCCATTCGGAAAAGTTGGCTATACACTCATCTTTAGCTGCTGTTGCCTTTGAGGATTTGTCTGCTTAAATGCGGGGAAGAGCCAGGAAAAACAGCTGTCTTTATCCAAAAACATATGTCTATCTGGTAGGAGAGTAAGCCAGAGAGCTTTAAAATGAGCTTTCAGTTTTACACTGTTTTCTTTCTGGAACATTTTCTCTAAGTACAGTGACAAGAATTAAAAATATATTCTATCTAGAGAAGGATGTCTAAGAACATAGGCAACAAGTCTGAGAATGCACTTATTGAATACTGAAATATCTATCTTGAACATTAAGCTAATGAATATTACTCAGGAAAATAATATATAAATATGGACACCTATGTATGTACACCCATATACACATGCATATACTTGTGTATATTTACAGTAGGTGCCTGTATCTGTGGGGTTGAGTTCCAAGACTTACTGTTGATGACTGAAACTGAGGATGTAAGTGAACATCAACTGACTATATTTACATTACATTATATTATATCATTATATTATGTTATGTTACATTATATTATATCATTATATTATGTTATGTTATGTTACATTATATTATATCATTATATTATGTTATGTTATATTATATTATGTTACATTACGTTACGTTACGTTGTTACATTACGTTACATTATATTACATTACATTACATTATATTATATTACATTACATTACATTACATTACATTATATTACATTACATTACATTACATTATATTATATTATATTATATTATATTATATTATATTATATTATATTATATTATATTATATTATATTATATTATATTATATTATATTATATTATATTATATTGTGTCGTGTCATGTCATGTCATGTCATGTCATGTTATGTTATGTTATGTTATGTTATGTTGTGATGTGATGTGATGTTATGTTATGTTATGTTATGTTATGTTATGTTATGTTATGTTATGTTATGTTATGTTATGTTATGTTATGTTATGTTATGTTATCTCTCTCTCTGCTCCTGCCTCTCAGCTTGGCTCCAGGCCTTCCTACCTTAAAAAAAATGTGAAGGTGGAAGCAAAAGAGACCTCCAAAGGGACAGAACACTCCTTCAGGCAGATTTACTGTGTTTCAAGTCAGCCTTCTATCCCTTCCAGGCAGACTTCTAGTGCTTCAGAATAACCATTGATATGTGAACCACAAAAATGTGAAACTACAGTTAAGGTAGACCTACTGTATGTATATACACACATTTATATATACATATCCAAACACATATATGTCAAATCAGCATTTGTAATTTGAAGAATCTTAATGGAGAAAAGGGCAATCAGTATGCATATATTGGTATAGTTAGTTGTCTGGGAGTCAAGTTTTAACAAATCATCTGATTTTGCTGTTTGTCCATTGCCATCCCAAATCAAAGAATCTCAGGATTAGAAAGGAGAAACTCAGAGCTCCTCTGGTCCAATGTGTGCCTCCATAGGAATCCCTCCTGCAGTAGATTGACAAATGCCAATCCATTCCTTGTTTAACAGCCTCTGATGAAGGGAAATCCATTACCTGCCAAGGAAAATCTTATTCCTTTAGGAAAGTTCTAAATTTTAGGAAGAATATTTTCCCCTTTCAGTTCATGCCTCTAACAACACAAAGGATGAATTTAATTTATTATCCATGAGAAAGCCCTTCAGAAACTTGAAGACAAACAGTGTATCTCATCTCTCTTCTCTAGGTTAAACATTCCCAGCTTCTTCAGCTGATTCTCATATGGCAAGATCTCAAGAGTCCTTCATTATTCAGGTTAGCCTCCTCTAGACTCCTTCAATTCAAATTATGCTTTTAGTAATACAGAGATTATCTGAATTAACATCAATACTTTTTCTTCTGTGAGATTGTAAAGAAAACTCCAAATGGAATCACAGAAAGACAGACATACCTGAAATGACTCAACAACAAGAATTAAACATTTTTTGTCACCAAATCCTAATGAATGGCAAATAATATTATCCTTATTTTGTTCTATAAGGAAACTGAGATTCCATTAAGTTAATGACTTGCCCAATATCACATGGTTATTAGGTACTAGAGTAAGGTTTTAAAGACAGGTCTCTTGATGCCAAGTCCATCATGTTCCTTCTACAAAATCAAATTCCCTTTCACTCTGGAATGCAATATGGGAGGTGTAGGTATAGTAAAATATATTTATATTCAGAAAATATTAATTGAGGACTACTATGTTCCAGCTAGTTGATGTAATGGATAGAGCTCTGCATTGGAGTTAGGAAGACCCAAGTTTAAGTCTAGTTTCAGGACTTTACTAGCTTTTGACTTGGAGCAAGTCTCTAAACCTCAATTTGTCTGAGTTAACCAGTTTTAAAAATGGGGATAATGATAGCATGTAATTTTCAGGATAATTATGAGGATAAAATGAGATATTATTTGTTAAACACTTAGCAGAGTTCCTGGCACATGGTAGGCATTATATAAATCCTAGTGGTGATGATGATCTTCCAGACCAGTGTTAGGCACTAGAAATATGAAAACACATACAAAAAATAGTCCTTGACCTCATACACAAGAGCAGTTTGTCAACATAGATATAAAAGCTATAATCTGACTGAAAAAAGGAAGTGATTTGATCATGTAAGAAATAGGTATCATGAGTAAAAATTACCTCTTTCAATACTACAGTCTTTGTATTGTTTTACTAATCTTTTTGCTGTTCTTCCAAATTCAACAAGCCTATACCCCTCTGTAATGGAATCAATAACATCTTCTCCAGATATATATATCCCATCCTGCCTTTAAAAAATTTAAACTAAGGCTTACATTCTATTGGGAGTATACACATATATACACATACATACATACACTCATATATACGATACAAAATATGATGTGTATAGATGCATATGTTACTCATATTTGATACAATGTACATATATGTGAATATACATGTTCTATTAAGATAATCCAAAAGAAGAGATAGCTAATAACTCAGAATTTTTATAAAATTCCATTATAAAGGGTGACATCTTACCTATAGTTTAAATAATTCTATGAAGTAGGGGTGATAACAATATGTAACCTGGGCATAGGGGACTACTTTTGCAAAGACAAAAGGGAGGGCATATGTGACAAGGAAATCACTTTAAAAGACTGATATATATTCATTTAAGGTCACCAAGGAATTCAGCTATGTAATTCCTAAATGAAAACTCAAGTCAGCAGTCAACCTTTTATGGAGTTTAATTACAAACAGGATGAAGAAAGGTATTAGAGATAGAAAGAGAGAGGGAGAGAGAAAGGGGAGAGAAGGGAATAGGGCTTAAATTCCCCTTCTGTTTAGGCTGGGCCAAAAGGCCCAAGCCCTTAGATAGCTGAGGCAAAGAAAGGAGATCAGTCCTTATTACTCACGTGACCAAAATGGAGAAACAGTCTCAGGGGCCTCCACCTCCAGCTTCCTTCAGAGCAGCTTCCTTCAGAGCAAGCACAACCTCTCAGAGCCAAAACCTCTCCAACCAACCACCCCTCAGTCCTCAGACCCCTCTATCTTTAAGGAAACCATCCAAGTTCCCTCCCCTCAGTTCTCACATCTACCAATCACTGTCTATGTCTTCCCTGTGCCAATGGTAGCTCTACCTTAACCCAGGACCGCCCAGAGGTCTGTGGCTTTGCACATGTATGTTGAAGGTCATATTCTCAAATAATTAAATCTTGATCCTTTGCTACAGCCCTTCCTAAATCCTGTTACCCTGAGTAGGGTAGAGATTTGAATAATTAAATTTTGATCTATGCTGCAGCCCTTCCTAAATCCTGTTAGGACTGAGTAGGGTGGAGATTGTAATTTCCAAGACCTGGTTCTGTCATTCCAAGTATCTCTATTGTATCAATTCTAAAATCAATCATGACTCAAAGAAATTCCTGTTCTATGCTTAAGCATATGTCAAAGCCCTTTCCATTGTTCAGCAAAAGGTTTCTGTCCTAAAGTAATCTTAAGAAGGGAGGAGGAGGAACCTCCCATGCCAATGGGGTTCACATTCCAATAGAGTTCCCACTATCAATAGGAAATTTTTCAAGTATGAAATTTCCCAATGGTGAAATTTCCAACATTTATAAGTCTAAGAAATTTTAAGGTTTACACATGATAATAGGGTAATATGATGCAAGCATCCCATTCAGATGTGACCAAATAGTCATGCCATATTTTTAATAATAAAACTTTAGATTACTTGAAGCTGTAAACAGCAACAGGTTGTTTTTTCTTTCTTTCTTTCTTTCTTTCTTTCTTTCTTTCTTTCTTTCTTTCTTTCTTTCTTTCTTTCTTTCTTTCTTTCTTTCTTTCTTTCTTTCTTTCTTTCTTCCTTCCTTCCTTCCTTCCTTCCTTCCTTTCTTTCTTCCTTCCTTCCTTCCTTTCTTTCTTAGTTTCTTTCTTTCTTTCTTTCTTTCTTTCTTTCTTTCTTTCTTTCTTTCTTTCTTTCTTTCTTTCTTTCTTTCTTTCTTTCTTTCTTTCTTTCTTTCTTCCTTCCTTCCTTTCTTTCTTTCTTCTTTCCTTTCTTTCTTTCTTTCTTTCTTTCTTTCTTTCTTTCTTTCTTTCTTTCTTTCTTTCTTTCTTTCTTTCTTTCTTTCTTTCTTTCTTTCTTTCTTTCTTTCTTTCTTTCTTTCTTTCTTTCTTTCTTTCTTTCTTTCTTTCTTTCTTTCTTTCTTTCTTTCTTTCTTCCTTCCTTTCTTTCTTTCTTCTTTCCTTTCTTTCTTTCTTTCTTTCTTTCTTCCTTCCTTCCTTTCTTTCATACTCTAAGAATCAATTTCCCAAATGATTTGAAAGCTATCTTACTGAATGTTAAAAACTACTTTTTCAGTCTTAGCTTAAACTCCAGGAAAATTTGTCTTTCGAAACCATCCTAATCCTCATCAGGACTCTCTCAAAGTTCTTTGAAAATTTATAGGTAGGTTAAAAACATGAAAAGTTGGGAGTACCCACTAGACTTTCTTTGTGCAAGGGAGGAGGGTTTCTAACAAAAAGCAAAATCTTATTCCTAACTCTAGAAAACCTGTCCCAGGATTCTGCCTACTTTTTCTTCAAAGTTCATTTCACATTCATTTTCAGTTACCTTTTATTTGAATGGTCAAATAACCTCCAGGAGAATATAAATTTGCCTAATCCTATAAAACCAAAGCCAACTATATATTTTATTCTCATTTAAAAATTCAGTTTGACATCTGAGCCCTCCTTGGATTGAGCCCATTTCTCTATCTAAAGCAATATTTTAAAAAAATAGGATAACAGGAATAAGCCATGCCTGGGATAATTTCAGCAGTGTAGACAATGAAACCAGCAACCACTCTAAATAAATGGCTTAACTTAGTGGGGTCCCTCTATTTCTCCTTTCTAGATTCACTGGCCAGTCCCTGAATAAGAGATCTATTTATTTTGGCTAAAGATCTCTGCCTAAAGAGAGAGGAGGAAAGCCAATATTTCCTTCTGTAAAATGAATTGAATAGTCTTTTCAGATGCTTTTTGTATTGCTGAGCTGTAGTTGGGGTGGTTGTGCATGGACAGTAAATCTAGCTATATCATTCCCACATTAATATTTTCCAGTGTAAAATGTTCAAATTTCAATGCTCCCTTGAAGATTTCTAAGAGTCATGTTTCCCCTAATACTATTTTTTTTGCCATTTCCTACAGCATTTCTTTTTAAGGTTATCTTAGAAAGTAACAAATCTAATTTTTACTTTGGATATGTACAAAATGAAAGTATCAGAATAACCAAAGTCACAATTTTGCAGTTAATATACTCATGTTCATGAGTAATGTTGAGTTTCTCTGCCAGAAAAAAAAATCATTTACAACCACATTCATGTTTGGACTGAGACATTATAGGTTTGACTATTGTGCTTTTTATCATTTTATTTTAGAATAAGATGCTGCATATTTTCTGTTGCTTCTCGAGAGGAACTTGGAGAATATGAGAAGGCGTAGTCAATATCAGTCATGAAAAAGTTGGTTGTAAATTTCCAGGGCAAGTAAGATGTTAAACAAAAATAGTTCACTCTCTCATCCTAGGAATAATTATTGACTGGTGGGTTCCCTAGGTTCATATTTTCTGCTTTGGGGGTCAATATTCTTGTGATTCATTTTTTAAAATTTCATAATATGAACCTAGGGAACCCACCAGTCAATAATTATTCCTAAG
The DNA here is from genome assembly GCF_027887165.1 of Monodelphis domestica. Lineage (NCBI taxonomy): Eukaryota > Metazoa > Chordata > Mammalia > Didelphimorphia > Didelphidae > Monodelphis > Monodelphis domestica. The sequence goes on along the minus strand of NC_077229.1, from coordinate 140,814,034 downwards.
GATGTAGAGAGTGAACTATTTTGTTTAACATCTTACTTGCCCTGGAAATTTACAACCAACTTTTTCATGACTGATATTGACTACGCCTTCTCATATTCTCCAAGTTCCTCTCGAGAAGCAACAGAAAATATGCAGCATCTTATTCTAAAATAAAATGATAAAAAGGCAGCAATAGCCTTAAAATCTCTCAGTGTTCTGTGAATATTTTATTTCTAAGGCATTGAACATAACAGAATTATTAAAATTCACATAGAGAAAGATTTTGGTTGTAACCTTTTCTAACCCCTTTGGGGAAGATGTCATAGAACAAAGGGAAGAGTACTGATGCTAGAGTCAGAGAAGATGTTGTTCAATCATTTTAGTCCAACTCTTTATGACCCCATTTGAGTTTTTCTTGACAAAGATACTGGAGTGGTTTGCCATTTCTTTCTCCAATTCATTTTACAGATGAAGAAACTAATGTAAACAGAGACATGTGACTTATCCAGAATCACTCAGCTATTAACTGTCTGAGGCTAGATTTGAACACTTGAATATGTCTTTCTGATTCCAAGTCCATTGCTCTATTAATTGTGTCACCTGGGTTCAAGCCATTCCTCCAAAATCTATATAATTACATTTGTGGAACTTCTAACTAATCTTCAATTGTAAGTGATTAATCAATAATTTCATGATAATAAATGATGGACTGATATCAGCATTGAACAATAATAATCTGTGTGAAATGGAGGCTAGATGGTATGGTAGACAGTGTACTGAGCCTGGAATCAGGAAGACTCATCTTCTTGATTTCAAAATCTAAGCTTATACACATAATAAATATGTGATTCTGAGCAAATCCCTTCATCCTGTTTGACTCAGTTTACTCATCTCTAAATGAGCAAGAGGAGGAACAGACAAACTATTCTAGTATCTTTCTTAGTTGTCAAACAAATTGTCAAACAGCAGGGAAGCTGGAGCACTTTCACAATGTTATCCAATAGCAGAAAGCCCTAACTTTCTTCAGACAGACAGGTAAAGGAGAGACAACCAGAGCTGCTGCTATTCTTCAGCTTAAGCCAGAAGTAATTGCCACAACAATTTTTCTCACAAGTCCTTCCTCAGCAGCCACTCACATTACAGAATCTTTTCCCAGCATCCTTGGCTAAACTTTTCTTCAATCTTTTTTGAGATAATGTGCACTTTCTCTTATCCCCTTATAACCCTATTCCTACAGCCCAATAAAGCAAAATGTTATTCCCCAAAAGAATTCCATTTTCTCAAGTACTATATTACAAAAATATTATCCCATCATTATTATTATATTTTGAATTTTATCATAAAATTTTTGTGAAAATTTGTTTCTTCTCTTTGACAGAAGCACCTACATAAGATCATTAAATTTGTCTTTAATCTCCAAATCCTAAAATGTTTTCTGTATCCTTACGTTATGAAAGTTTGCCAACCTTTTATTACAGTTTTTTTAACCCTTACCGTCTGTTGTACTATCAATTCTAAGATAGAAGAGGGACAAGAGCTAGGCAAACAAGGCTAAGAGACTTGCCCAGGGTCACATAGCTAGTCTGATAGTTTTGATACCAGTTCCTCCTGCTCCCAGACCACTGTGCTACCTAGTTGCCACTTATTCTTAAAGAATGCCCTGGGGCTTGGAGATGTTGTCATATTCACAAGGTAATACAGGTAATGTATGTGAGACCTTGGACTTGAAACCAGGTCTTTCTGACTCTGAAACCAGGTTCAGTTCTGTCTGTCTGTCTGTCTGCTGTCTGTCTGTCTCTCTTTTTCTCTCTCTTTCTTTCTCTCTCTCTGTCTCCATCTCTCTCTCTCTATGTATGCGTGTATGTATGTATAGGTACATTTTCTGTGTGTATTAATAATCCTTATTTATATTATTATTATTATGATTAAAAGTATCAAACCGAATCTAGTCTCCTTGTTCTTAATCAATCCAGAGGTGATAGAATGAAGAACTTGCAGTCAGACCTTAGACTCTTGCTAGCTGAGTGAACCTTGACAAGTCACTTACTATGGCATGACCGAGTGTGCACAACTGTAAAATGGGAATAATAAAAAGGAAATAAAAAGGAAAAGAACTTATTTGTACAAAAATATTTATTTCACCTCTTTTTGTGGTAGTAAAGAATTGGAAATTGAGTGATATTCATCAACTGGGGAATGGCTGAACAAGTTGTAGTATATGGTTGTGAAGGAATACTATTGTGCTATAAAAAAATGGCAAGCAGGATGATTTCAGAAAAATCTGTAAAGATTTACAAGAACTGATGTAATTTGAAGTGAGCAAAATCAGAACACTATATACAATGATGGCCATATTTGTTGAACAATCATGAATGACCCAGTTATTTTCAGTAATATAGCAACCCAAGAAAATACCAGACTCATGGTGGAAAATGCCATCTGCCCTCAGAGAAAGAATGGGAGTGTAAATGTAAACTGAAACATACAATATTTTGATTTCCTTCTATTTCTTCTTTTCTTTTTACTTGAGATGCCTCCCACAAAATGATTAAAGGGGGGGAAATGTTTTACATAATCCCACATGTAAAATCTATATCAGATTGCTTACAAGGGAGAAGGGAGAGAGAATGACAGAGGGTGGGGAAGGAGGGAGAGAATTTGAGACACAAACTATAATTGAGACACAAAACTACTAAAAATAACATTAAAATTATTTTTATATGTAATTGGGGGAAAATAAAATATTTTTAAATCAGAATAATAATAGTGTCTGTGTCCCAAGATGATTGTAACAAGATTATTGTTGTTTTCTAGTTGTGTTCAATACAAGGACCCCATGAACCATAGACCCTTCTATCCTCTACTATCTCTCAAAGTCTTTTCAATTTCATGTTTGCTGTTTCCATGACACTATCTATACATTTTATCCTCTGCCATTCAATTTTCCTTTTGCCTTCCATTTTTCCCAACATCAGGTTCTTTTCCAATGTGTCCTGTCTTCTAATTATGTAGCCAAAGTATTTCAGCTTCAGCTTCAGTGTTTGACTTTCCAGTGAACAGTATGAATTAGTTTAATAATTGATCAATTTGATCTTGCTGTGCAAAGGACTCTCAAAAATCTTCTCCAGAGCCAAAATTCAAAACTGCTGATTCTATGGCATTCAGCTTTCTAATTCTCATAGCCATACATAGCTACTGGAAAAATTGTAGCTTTGACTACCTTTGTCAGCTATGTGATATCTCTGTCTTTTAATATGTCCAGATTTGTTACGTCTTTCCTTCTAAGGAGGAATGATTAAATGATGTAATTCTTGTAAAATATTTTACAAACATTAAATGTTAGCTATTAATATTATTATTATAATTAACTGAATAGGAGATTTTCTATAAAGTTTTCATCAAAATTCTTCCAATCTTTATTCAATTCCCTTTGGAGTTGCCTTAGTCACTGTTTTTAGTGTAAAAATGCCCATTGATAATCATTAAATTTCCATATTCATATCATTAATACATAGCTTTGCAGAAACAGAAAATGTAAGACCTAGAAGAAATTCTTACAATCATCAGAACTAATTTCTACCATTAAAGATGAGAAAATTGATTCCAAAAGAGTGAAATAACATGCTTATTGTCAAATTGATATTATAGCAATCAGACCTAGCTCTTCTGACTCTTTAAAACCCCAAACCAGGCCTCTTTCTGTCTTGAAATTATAGTGACATCAAGAGAAGTGTTGGGGGTGGTTAAGGTTGTCCTCCCTGACACCAACCTCAAAAAGTTCAGGATATAACCAAAACATTTGAGTTCCCTTTAGTAATTCACGTCTGTCATCCATGAATTTGTATAAACTTTTTTGAACCTGTTTATATTTTCAGCCTCTACTACCTCTTGGGGTAACGAGTTCCATATGTTTACTCTCCACTTGGTCAGATAGTGCTTCCTTTTGTTCTTAAATCTGTCTTTCAAGTTTCAAGGAGTCTGCCCAAGTTTAAGGATTCAGGAATTTGGGGATCAAATTAATATTCATCCTATTCATACTCTTCATGATTTTATAGACTTTGATTCTATCTTCCCTCAGCCTTTTGCTTTCCATTCTGGAGACTGCTAATCTTTGTAGGATTCTTCTCAAAGACATTAGGTGATATAGTCACATGATGCCAAACATCTGGTTAAAAACTGAAAAAAAATTAAGTGAAACACATCACGATACATCCAAATATCCAGATGTTTGGCATCTATTATATCAAACATCAGAATGTTGAACCAGACTATTCAGTTTTTATCCAGATGTATGCATCATGGAGACAAAGTTTTATCTGACTTCTTTACAGGCAAAGAGAAAGGCAAGAGAGGGCAGAAAAGAACACACTTCAGTAAATGAATGATGGAATTACAAAATCACAGAATCACAGATTGTCAAAGTAGAAACAAATCTTAGAGAACATCTGGTACATACATATAGTACATGAACAGCATTATTCTTTATAACATCTTTTAAAATGGTAATCAATTTTCCTCTTGATGGTCCATAGTGGAGAGGCCAGTTCTATCTTTAGGCAGAGATTTCATTACATTTGAGATCCCCCATTTCATTTTTGTATAGCACTTGGGAAGTTTTTCAAACTGAATTCATTGGGTAATATAAATCCCTTTCTTTTCCTGGCCACTCTTTTCTAAGGAGTACATGTCAGTTGATTTTTTAACCATTTTCATCTCATAGATTTCAACTTACTTGACTTTATCCATTGTCCTTTGAATAAATGAATGAACAAAAGTATTCATAAGTGCTCAAGTGCATTAATACACTGTGCTAAATGCTGAGGAAATACAGAGAGAAGTAGTATAGTCGTCTCCTCCTCCTCCTCCTCCTCCTTCTTCTTCTTCTTCTTCATCTTCTTCTTCCTCTTCCTCTTCTTCTTCTTCCTCTTCTTCTTCCTCCTCCTCCTCCTGCTCCTCCTCCTCCTCCTCCTCCTTCTTCTTCTTGTTCTTCTTCTTCTTGTTCTTCTTGTTCTTCTTCTTCTTGTTCTTCTTCTTGTTCTTCTTCTTGTTCTTGTTCTTGTTCTTCTTCTTCTTCTTCTTCTTGTTCTTCTTCTTCTTCTTGTTCTTCTTCTTCTTGTTCTTCCTCCTCCTCTTCTTCTTCTTCCTCCTCCTCCTCCTCCTCTTCTTCTTCTTCTTCCTCTTCTTCTTCATCATCATTATCATCTTCTTCATCATCATCATCTTCTTCTTCTTCTTCTTCTTCCTTCTTCAAAAAGGAGAAGAGCAGTCTGGAATTATACCTAAAGAGTTATAAAATGGGGCATATACTTTAACTCACCCAAACCACTATTAACTGTGTTTCCTAAAGTGAAAACTGGGTATTTCCCTTTGTCTTTAATTTCTTTGGGGATACAGACCTAGTAGTGGCAATTATGGGTCAAAGGGTAATTGCAGTATTAGAGCTTTTTGGCCATAGTTCCAAATCACTCACCAGAATGGATGCATCAATTTATGGCTATACCAACAGAGCATTGATGTTTTATTTTTTATACTTCCTCCCTCCCACATTTAACATTTTCCTTTTCTGTCCTTTCAGTCAATTTTTTAGATGTAAGGTGGTTCCTTGTAGTTGTTTTAATTTTCATTTTTCTAATCAATAATGATTTAGAGCATTTTTTCATATGACTATAAATAGTTTTACTTTTTGTGAAAACTGTCTGTTCATGTCTTTTGGCCACTTACCAAATTAGGAATTCTTTGTATTCTCATACATTTGAATCAATTCTCTCTATAGCTTTGAGAAATAGGCCTTTATCAGAGAACTTGCTCTACCTCTGCTCCCTAGCCCTACCTCTGCTTCCTAGCCCTTCTACCTCCCTAAAGTTTCCTGTTTTTCTTCTAATCTTGGCAGAATTAATTTTGTTTAACTGGGAATCTTTTATATAAAAAATCTCTGACAAAGGTCTAGTTTCTCAATTTTTAAGGAACTAAGTCAAATGTACAAGAAATCAAGCCATTACCAATTGACAAATAGTCAAGGGATATGAATAGGGAGTTTTCAGATGAAGAAATCAAAATTATCAATAATAACATTAAAACATGTTCTAAATCCCTGCTGATTAGAGAAAATACAAAACAAAAAAACTCTGAGGTACCACCTCAAACGTAACAGATTGACCAATATGACAGTAAAGGAAAATAACAAATTTTCAAGGGGGTGTGGCAAAATTGGAACCCTAATGCATTGCTGGAGGGGTTATGAATCAATTCAAACGTTCTGGAAGGCAATTTGGAATCATACCCAAAGGGTTTAGAAGAATGCATGCCCTTTGATCCAGTAATACCACTACTAAGTTTGTACCCCAAAGAGATACTAAGGAAAAATATGTGTACAAAATATGTGTACAAAAATATTCATAGTCACACTTTGTAGTGGCAAAAAATTAAAAAATATAAAGAATGATTAACTGTTTGATTTCTGTATGAACTAGAAAGATCTTCATGCACTGATATGGAGTGAAATGAGCAGAACCTGGAGAACATTGTGCACAGTAATTGAAACATCATGGGACAATCAAATGTAATTGATTTTACTACTAGTAACAATACAATAATCCTGGACAATCCCAATGGATTTATGAGAAAGAATATTGTAAATATCAAGAGAAAAAACATGGGAGTAGCAACTCAGAAAAAAAAAACATATGATTTATCATTTGTTTATATAGGTATGGGATTTGGGGTTTTGGTTTTAAAAAGATTACTCTGTAACAAAATTGAATAATAATGAAATAGATATTGAGTAATAATACATGTATCACCCAGTGGAATTTCTTGTCAGCTCTGGGAGTGGGGAGGAAAGAAAGGAAGGACAGAACATGAATCATGTAATCATGGAAAATATTTTAAAATTAAATTTAAACATTTTTAAATGAATTAAAAAATGAATTAACTTTGTGAAAAGCTTTTTAATTTGGTGCAATCAAGACCACCCATTTTACATCCTGAAATTCTCTCTAGCCATAGTCTGGACATAAATTCTTTTCTCATCTTGTTATATTCCAGTCATGTGTCACCCTACCAAGTACCAGTGATCCCTATGGTACCAAACTTGATTGAGAATTCAACTTTACCTTATGTATTACTAATACTTTGTTCTTTGGGAATAGCCATAAGATACCATTAATTTTATTGTTGACTCTCTTCTTTGGTATTTTTCCTGTCAATAAAAAAAATCTCCTTTACTAATAATATTCTTCCATTTTATCTTCTGCTCATTTTTATATTGGGTTCTCTGCTTTTCCTTTTCTGATCTGATCCTGTTTTCTGTATATGCATAACCAGCCCTTATTAGATGGACTCCCCCCATGACCAAGAACCATTTCTTTCTACATTTTAAGCTATTGTCTAAAAATCCAAATTCTATTCTCTGACATCATCTTTTACCTTAAAAATTCACTTTTTTCCTTTCTTCCAGTGTTCCTCCATTTAATCAATAGCAGTAACTAATGAACAGATGAAAAAGTAAACTCATCACCTAATTCTTAAAGGTCTTGAGTTTCTTATCTAGTATTTTATAATCCCTTGGAATACACTGATTTTTTTCTAGCAGTCTTTTCTCCCCTCATGTAACTTATCCAAAGTAGGTAATGGCTAATGATGTTCTCTATTATGTCTTCTATTATATATATATATATATATATATATATATATATATATATATATATATATATATATGCCCTGAGAAGAAAGCACAGTCTATAACTTTTCATATCTGGTTGTTATAAGGTAAACTCAAATGTCTCAGTAGGAATTTGCCAACCACCACAACTCATCTCCTCTCCTACTGACAAGTATTGGATAACTACTTTCCCAGTGGTATTTCCTCATAATTACTTAGAATACATCATCCTGGATCTTTTTCTGAGGGTTCACCTAAAATAATTGATTTATCTTCTTTACCTTTTAAGTGACTTTTCCTTAAGACTTTTTGATGATTGAATATTAGAGATAAAAAGAATCTTCTTCCAAGTCATTTGCTTCTCTTAATATTAGACTAGGAAGTTATATTTGAAAGAATAGTATTTGCAGAGTTTCCTGTGGTTTGGATAGGATTAGAGGGCATGGTCAAAAGGAAACATTAAGGAAGCTATCCCTAAAAGGCATTCCTCAAATAAGGCCATAATCACCCATCTTGTGTATAGCCACAGCACTGTGCAGTATTCTGCATAAGACATCTTACATGATAAATTAGCTACAACATTTGGATAATGGAAGAAAAGAGCCATTATAACATTACATAGAATGAGCAAAGTACTGCAGTTTTTAATTAAGGCCAAAAGTCAGCTTTACAATGAACTATTTGTTGAACTTTAAAATATAATTTGGAATCTTTGAATAAATTACTTTGGGCTATGTAATAAAAACAGAGAAGTTTTTGCAGGAACACATGGATTGCATTATCTCTCCTAATGCTAGCTTGCCCTTCCACTGGCTGCTGCCTGGTAACTTGGGTACCAGCTGGGAGAACTAGGACCCAGCTGGCTTGGCAGTAGTTACAGTGGTGTGCCTTTTCTGGCATCTGGCCAAGGGTCTCCAGCACAGAGTCCCTCAACTCCTCAGATTTGCTAGTGACTGAGAGATTCTGACTGCTGATTTGGAAATGTCTATGACACCCAGGACCAAGAAATCCCAGGAAGAGAAAGAATATTGAGTAATATTTTGAGAAGGATTCCTCAGGTCACATTGAGCAACTACTTAATTTTCTGGGCATTACCTTAACAATGGAACTGGGCTCCTGACTTCCTTGTGCCATTTAACTTATGAAGAAAAGTTTATATACAGTTAAGTTCCTTCTTTTCTTCAAAGTTCTTAAATAATTGTCTGCCATTTGGAGTTCCCATTTATTTGGAGTTGTCCAAAGGCAGCCTCCCAGTTCTCAGAAAAACGTCTTAAAGACTTACAAAGGAGGCTCAAGAGGCTTCTTGGACATTAAGATACTCTTACAAAACATTTGATGAGTCAAGTGTAAACGAATCAGACACATACAGGCCAAATTTCTCTTGAAAAACACACGAGTTTAGAATTGTTGGAGCAGAGAGAGAGGATAGTGCTTGGGAAAACATGTGTTGCATTTTACTCTTCCCAAAACGTAATAGAAATATTCCTTGAGACGTGAACACAAACTGTGCATGACTTACTCAAGACATGAATATATCAGCAGGAAGATTTGCAGATCTTTGTATTATTTCATATTATTTGTTCAGGGGTGACTCTGATAACCCCCTTTTCACCCCATCATCATTTCCATTCCACACTCTATGCTAGCATGTGTGTTATATCATAGTTCTTTTACTTTACCATATTCAGGACAGAGAACAATTGTTCTCCACCTCTTCAATTCCATTAAGAGTAGTAGTAGTCTCTCGGTAACCGAGGATGACAATTGTCTTTGTGCTCTTTCATCCGGGTTAGGATAGATGAGTGTGCACAAAGACACTTGTGTGTGAAGGAGATTTAAGTGGAAGAGTCGATGTACAGAGACAGTCCCACTCTCTCGGCATTGGAAGCCTGGGCAGTGGCACAAAAAGTCGTTACACCTGGAGACTTCCTCAGCTGCATTGGATGGCTGTGTTGTCTTTTGTGCTCCAACATACCCTGAGCACTCCACAGTGCTTTGCTGCGTCGCCTTCTCAGCCTTTGAACCTTCTTATTGGTTTCTTCCCTCTGTTCAGCCGAAGCAGTCTTCACATGCTGGGTGAGCAAAGCCCTGGTTCACCAGGGGTTGACATCGACCCGATGGCTACCCTCACAAGGTTTAGCAGGCCTGTGGAAGCTGTTGCCCGGGGTGTGGCCACTGCCGCATGCTAGCAGCTACTGGGAGCCACAAGTGAGAGCTGGGTGTCAGGTGAGGGTCAGAGGTTGGAGAGCTGCCCTAGGAGGGCACAACAATCCCTCCATACCAAAGATACTACTCCTCCCTGAGCACCCCTCCATGAAGAGTAAAAGAGTTGTAATAGCACATACAAGATGTGTGACCCTGGACAAGTCTCTTAACTCGGTTTACCAGTTTCCTCATCTATAAAATGAGCTGGAGAAGGGAATGGTGAATCATTCCAATATTTTTGCTAAGAATAGTCCAAATGGGTTAATGAAGAGTTGGACACTATTGAAATTGACTGAACTTTTTTCATCTGTAATTTCATTGGGATTAAGAATTGTAGAAAAGGAAACACGATCTGCAGAGATCATTAGATTAAAAGAAACTATTCTACTATTTATATTTTGAGAGAATTACCTGGGTGCATAGAGAGATCAAGGGTCTTATCAAAGGACACAAAGCAAGTGTCAGAAACTGGTCACAGACAATCAGACATGACTAAAATGCCTGAACTAAAACAACATTGGCACAGCATGCAGTGTTGAACTAATAGGAAATGGTCTCTGGCATGGCCAGTGGCTCAGTGGCCATTGAGAGTAGGGAATTATCTCTCCTAGCTAAACTGAACAGTTCCTTCAGAAAAATAATTGTTTTCATTGTTTCCTTACATCCATAGAAATTAGGAATAGTACTTGAAGCATTGTTAGGTGTTTAACAAACTCTCATTGTTTGATTTATTAATAGTCATTCATGATTTTAATAACTACATTGTCTCAGATTTGCTCAAAACAGGAAAAGGTATATTTTACAGATGGTGTAGCATCCTTTTCTTTCCTCCTTTCTCTCTAATCTTCATTTTCACAGCTAATACAAAGAGATGCAGACAAACTTATAATCAAATCTGTTTCTTCTCCTACAGTCAGTATGTTTCATCGTCCCTTTTTTGAGATTTTTAAAAGGGATATTTACTTCAATGATGCATCAATAATGATTCCTCTCCCTTCTCTTCTTCAGGCATATAGTCTCCCTTATAACCTCCTTGACCTCTCTATGAAGTGTGGTCTCCGACTTAGCATAGCATCAGTCCCACCAAGTCCAAATACAAATGTGGCATTACTACTACGTGAGTTCTTATCTCTGCTCTTTTCAGTCTAGGAAGTTTCTCCTAGGTTATTGATACTCATCTGGATGTCAGTTCCCCAATTTTGTGGATTCTTGGATAGTTCAAATATCTTCTCAAATTCATAAAATTCATCTCACCAGGTTGATCTCCTTCACTCCAAAAACAAAGAATAGATAGAGAAACAAAGGCTTGATAATGGATTTCACAAGCACATATGTGGAGCCCAGAGTGGAAAATGCCTAAGCTTTCTTCTGTTTTAGTATTGCCTCTCACTAGATTTAGGGAGCAAAAGAATAAAACTCAAAGCAGAGAGTTGCCAAAAGAAAGACACTATAGAATATTATGACAAAATAAGTTTCTTATTGGTAGGAGAACAATAGTAAATGAACAGGTGCAGCATAACAAAATTGCCTTTCTTCTTTGCCCAGGAATAATCAAAATACAATATATGACTCTCCTTGCAAATGAAAGCAGGAATGATCAAACCCAGAATGTTTTGCCATGAAAATGTCGGGTTAAATGATACTCCATTTTTAATCAAGTAATACAGAAATATTACAGATAGAATTTTCCTAGATTTTAGCAAGACTATTGCCAAAATCTCTCATGATCTCTGTGGATCAAAGGAAGAGACATAGCCTTGTCAATAGGGTGGCTGGGTGGACTGGGAATGGAATAAGTGAACTGAACCAGATAAAGAGTCAGTGGTTAATGGCAATGTCAATTTAGAAAAAAGCCTCAGTGGAGTATCCTAGGGAGATATATATATATATATATATATATATATATATATATATATTTGTCTCTGTCCTTCTAAGCATCTTTATTCATTTACTAAAGGCAGGATCATCTATTCTATCAGATTTTCAGGTGACACATTGCCAAGGATGTTAATACACTGACTGAGAGAATCAGGATGCAAAAGTTCTTGACTGCCTAATGCAATGGGGCAAAACTAATGAAAAGAAATTTGATGTCAATTAACATAGTTACTGTTTGCCTCTTGTCTCTTTCATTACCACATGAGTTTCTTAACACACTGGAGAAGCTATCAAGCAGAAAGAAGCATGAAAATACAGGTCTAGGGCTTAGGAGAGAGATATCTATCTTATATATGTATGTGGTAATGATTTGCATAGAAGTCCCTTTTTTGAGAAAAATGATGATGAAAGGAGGGAGGAGAGAGAGGGAAGAAAGAAGGGAGAGGGAAAGAGAGGGAGAAAGAGAGAAAAAGAGAGAGAGGAGATGGAAGAAGGGAGATTATGCATTACTCACTATGTGCTGGGGGTCCAAATACAAATGCAAACATACAAACACATAAAATGTATATGTATATATACATGCCTATATATGCACATGTGGGCTTTCCTCAGTAGCTTATGAGAACACTTTTCTTCCTCTCACTAGGACTGAACCTGTTTCTGGCACATGGTTGGTATTTAATCAATGCTTTGTTGATTGAATGATTGAATGAAGGCTAGGGGTTCCTGCTTTGGCCATGGGGCAGTTAACTGGCTGTGCCAGACTGAAACCCATGACTTTGACCTTAGGACTTTCTATAAGGATTTAGGATTGAAAACTTCTACTAAATGCCTATAACTCTGTAGGCAACATACTCAGCATACAAAGGGCAGAATTTCCATGATACACAATGCTTTCATTTTTCAGTAAGCATTTAAATTACTGACTACCCACAGCTTTAAAAAAACTACATAGTCATGCATGCAGTATAGTGTGAAGTGAAAAGAGTAAAACCTGAATTTTCAAAAGCAAAGAACATTGATTTCTCCTGAATGCACATAATGACCCTCAGAAAGCTATTTCTAGGGCAAAAGACTTGAACTGCTCTATTTGACAGCTGGACAGAAGAGTAGAGCTTTGATGTATTCAGACCCTCCTTATCTCCACCACATACAGAAGGTGAGAGCATCCTTAAAGAGTCCATTGGAACTCTTTAAATTGGACTGCACCATGTCAGTTTCTCCCATGGCCATGGTTTTGAAGTCAAAGTTGAAGATGACCTTTTACATACATTATGAATTGGTGGGGTGAATAGGAGAGTAGAGTTTCTGGTTACTTAAAGAGATCAGATTTTTTTTCACCTTTATTAATGGATGATTGATTCTCTGGCAAGTGAAAGATGGAATAATAGAATATACAATCATGCTGTGTGGAATAGCCAGTTAAGAATAAACATTAAACATCTGGAGTGTTCAAAGCTTTTACTTAAATACACTGGAAAAAATAAATTAAAAAATATACTGGAGAAGTTGAGGGTGGGAAAAGGAGTACAAAATATGGAAGAGGGAGAATAGGAAGACATAAGCTACTTTTTATGAAATTTACTATATAGAGAAATCAAGAGCATGAAAACATGAAACAATTTAAAGACACATTTCACATTGATTTTCTAAGCATTAATTATGTTTTTTTCTCACTGTCTCCACCAGTTGAAACTTTTCTGAAAAGAACAAAAATAACGCCCTCATAACAAATAACAAATTGCTATGGTAGGAATTCTATGGTATGTTTCACCTTCAATCCTCTAGGATTGTGGTTTTTCATAACTATATTTATATCTATTATATATACATATATGTATTCATAGATAGATATAAATGTAGATATATGTTGGAGCCTTGAGTGGTATGATATGTCATAATCTCTCTGTCTCTCCCTTTTCCATCCCCTCTATTTTTCCATATCACATATCATGCCTCTCTAACAAGTTTCTAGGATATAACATATTAAATTCTTGTTTACCTTCATTATTATATAACTGATATGTTTTTCAATATTATAAAACTCAGAAGGATGACACATGACTTCAGGGAAAAGATAAGATGATTTCAAATTCTCTAAATAATAGGATAATTTCTCAATTTTGGAATTCACATATCTACCACCTAACTAAATAAGAGTATCAGGATATCATGGATTTAGGGCTTTACAGATGGAATGGTGATAGCTAATGATTTCTCATTAGGAGAGATGGGGTCATCTGAGGTCCTGGGGTTTGCAAGGATATTGTTCTAACTATTAATTATGACAATGATAAAGATTATGACCTCCAAACCTCCTTCACATCTAGTCTCTATGTGACAAATATATTACATAAGTCATAGGTTGCTCAAATTTTCAAAATCATGATCCTTTGGCAAACCTCTCCTTTTGGGGCAAATGGTAAGAAGGCTCAATCTTCCTTGTGTAGAAATTAAAAAGAAATACCATCTCTCTACTTATGCCTAACAACATGTTTCTAAGAAAAAGTCCTACAGAATTACAGAATCACAGCATCTCAGAATTGGAAGATATTTTTTATGGACAACCAATATCTGACACAAATTGTCTAAAAGCTTCAATCAATTAATGAAGTTTTCTGTTTTCCAGGCACTGTGGCATAACAAATCATTCAAGACTTTCCCTTGGGACAAAGTTTACTTCCTAATTTTTAGTTTTTATCCTTCCATAGGGCACAGAAGTAGATCTTTATCACTATGGAGAATATCTCTACCAAATGCAAGATTCCTCAAGGATATCTATGCTGTTTTCTCTTGAGTCATTTATTGTTGTTGTTATTGAAGTGGCTTTCCAGGCTCTTCTTTAGCTCATTTTATAGATGAGAAAATGGTGGCAAACACAGTTAAATAACTTGTCCAGGTTCACATAGGTAGTAACTGAAGCTGAATTTGAACTCAGATCTTCCTGATTCCAGAGCTGCTACCCTATCCATTGTACTACCTAGCTTCCTGAAAGGTTGCTACAAAGCATTTTTATGAAGTATTGGGGGAACATGTATAAATATTATTGGAAAGTGGTATTAAAGACAAGTTCCTAGAAAGGTAAGGAAAAATGGTCAACAATTTGAGTGAAAGGACCATTAGATGAAGTACAATGTTGTGATGGCAGAAAGCAAAGTAAGGAGATAGCCAAGAAGCATTTTAAAGTAATCTGCTGAAGCTTTTCCGTTATGTGGAGGAGTTTGCCCGTGGTCTTTAAAGAATGTTATGAAATTTTGACTCTAACAACTCTCATATATTTAAAAGATTTTGAATAAATGCTGGACACTGAGGAGTGGACTTATCATTAAAGAACCACCTTAGCTAAAAAAATTTCACACCAAGAAAACAGAGAGGCAATGGAATGGCATGGATAGAGTACTGGACTTGCAATCAGGAAGA
Source organism: Monodelphis domestica (assembly GCF_027887165.1). Classification (NCBI taxonomy): domain Eukaryota; kingdom Metazoa; phylum Chordata; class Mammalia; order Didelphimorphia; family Didelphidae; genus Monodelphis; species Monodelphis domestica. The sequence goes on along the minus strand of NC_077229.1, from coordinate 140,798,892 downwards.
CCTAAATTCTAATATTACTTCTGATACTATATTCAAGCAGAGCCAAGAAGTCAGAGTGGAGAAAGCTTTATGGCCAAGCCTTCCCAATATCCCCTCCTAAATAATTATCCCCTTCTAAACAATTTTGAAATAATGCCTTAAGTAGAATTCCAGAGTAGCAGAACTAACAAAAGGTATGGATAAGGCGTTTTTCTAGTCCATAAAGAGGTCAAAACAAAAGGTCAGTAACACCAGGATGGGACCAGCCATTTGTTCATATAGTGGCAACACCAGTGGTGGACCTTAGAGGGAGGAGCAGCCTCAGAAGCAAAAGCTTGGGGAGTTTTGAACCAAGGACAATAAGGGAATTGGAAAGGGATTTCAAGGGACCTCTATGCTAGCAATAAGTACAGAATTGACCACTGTTAAGCACTCATACCCACTGTCCTAAAGCTTGGAACAATGTTCCAACTCTCCATAGAGATCAAAATTTAACATAAAATTCAAAGTCAAGAAATCGAACAGAAATTGAGTAAATAAACAAACAAAAATAACACTGATCATAAAAGGTCACTATAGTGATCAGAAAGATCAAGGCAAAAAATCAAAAGAAGACAACAATGACAACAGCTACAAGGAAAATTTCAAAGAAAAATTCAATTTGGAACCAAGCCCAACAAAAATTCCTGGAAGAGCTTTAGAAAGAGTAAAAAAAAAATCAAATAGGAATAATAGAAGAAAACTGGGAAAACATGAGAAACATACAAGAAAATCATGAAAAGGCAATAGCTTGGCAAAAGAAAAAGAAAAAGAAAACAGAAAATAATACCTAAAAAAAGAATTGCTTAAACAGAAAAAGAGGTATAAAACCATCAATGAAAATAACTTCTTAAAATGCAGAATTTACCAAATGGAATGAAGGTCCAAAAGCTCACTTAAGAAAATAAATGCTTAAAAATTAGTTAGGAAAGTGGAAACAAAATTCACTTTGAGAATGTACTATTCTGTGTGACCCAAATTTTATGAAGTTATCACCAAGAATACATACATAAATATATATTTGTATGTACGCATGTATATATGTATATATTATTTTTTTTGCATTTTAGGCATCAAGACATGAAACCATCCTGAAAGGCATGCAGATATTGTAAACTGCATCATTAGAGGTGATATTATGTCCAAAGTGATGAATCTGAAAAAGCACTGAACCTTTCATACACTTTCACTCAGAAATCTCACTTTAGGTATATATCCCAAAGAGATTGGAGATAAAAAGAAAAGATCTCCCTACATACAAAAATGTTCATAATATCATTTGGGGGTAGAAACAGGTTAAATGGAACATCATTATGTTAGGAGAAATCAAGAGGCCTCCAGCACATTGGATAAATAGTCTGAGATTATAGTAGGAAAATTATAAAAGGAAAAAGATAAGACTAAGATTAATTAGCATGCAAAGATGGGTTGTGATCTGCATCATTGGAAGGAACCCCTAGATTGATGAGGTCTTAGATCCATTTGAGTGTTTGAGGTTAAATGTTGCCTCTAGAGATTTATTTTTATTTTTATTTTTATTATCCCAGTATCTGGTGAGTCTAGCATGTAATAGGTAATTAACAAAGGTTTATAGAATTAAATTGAATAAAAAATATGAAACATAGAATATGCTCATTATGGGGAAATGGTCAAACAAATCTCATGATATTTATGAATAGAATCTAGTGTGATGTAAGAAATTACAGATATAAGGAATTCAGGGAAGTATGGGAAAACTTACATGGGCTGAGGAAGAATAAGAAGAATGAAGAGAAAATATTTTAATGACAACAACTAGGAAAGCAACACTACGAAAAGGTAGCTCAAATATGATTAATCATTATGACTAGTCTCACTGCTTGAGAAGAGATGATGAATCATGTCCTTCTATTCTTAGTATAAAAAAGTGGAATCACAGATACAGAATATGGTATATGCTATTAGCAATAGTTGTTTGACTTTTGACTTTTTTTATTCTTTGCTAAAGTTTGTAGCAGTAGATACCGGGAAATTATTGTAGTATTTAAAAAGGTATCAGTGAACTTAAAAAAAACCCAAGAATTAATGAAAACACATATCTTGTATTATTAAAGATGTTGTGTCTCCCTATATGAGAATCAATTACATATTTGAAACTGCACATATCTATTATTTACCCGAATAAAGTGTTAGTTTATCAGAAATAACCAAAAAGGGAATGTACAATTGTGCATCATGTATAGCCAATCTTTTGTGCCAACTCAAATGTCATCACTGCTGTTATAGCTACTAGAGATCATAACTCACAATTCCAGAGAGAGGGAAATCAACTCATATCACCCCTAGCCAATATGAAAAGCCAGAAGCAGAGAACTGTATATCATTGTGAAGATGAAGGAACCAAGGCCTGGTAAGGTGATATATTGCTGGCACAAGACTTTGTGACTTTGCTTGAAAAAAATAATTAGTAAAACATGAATGGATGGATGCATCCATCCATCCAGCTACCCCACAAGCACCTGTTATATTCTAGGCACTGTGTTATGTGTCAAGACTAAAAAAAAACAACCCTAAAAATAAAATAGTGCTTCTCCTCAAGGAGCTTCAATTCTAAATATGAGACAACATATACCCAAGATAGTTTTTAGAGAGAGTCATAAAGAGGTAGGGTAGGTAGAGATGGAGGGGGGTGGGGGGGATCCAAAAAGACTTCATGTAGAAGAGAATTCTTGAAATCAGTAAGAATAATACTAATAATGATGATGATGGCCAGCATTTATTTGGTATCTACTATATTCCAGGCACTCTGCTAAATACTTGAAAAATATTTTTTCATTTGATCTGCACAACCTCAATAGATAAATGCTATTATTATGTCCATTTTACTATTTAGGAAACCAGGACAGAAAGCAAGTAAATGATTTGTCCAAGGTCTTACAACTAGTTACTTACTAACTAGTTAGTGTCTGAGATGTGGCTTGAAATCATGTCTTCCAAACTGCAATCCCAGTGCTCTAGTCATGCTTTTACTTTGAAATCCTTGACTTCTATCTTAGAATCATTATTAAGTATAGATTCTAAGGCAGAAGAAGGGGTAAGGGCCAGGCAATTGGGGGTAAGTGACTTGCCTAAGGTCACACAGTTAGGTAATGTCTATGATCAGATTTGAACCCAGATTCTCCTGTCTCTAAGTCTGGCTCTCATCTACTGTGCTTCTTATATTCCTCCCCTAGTCACACTTACATTTAACTTCCTCCCTGTAGGAAAAAGAAGTGATTCCAACAGACAAAGCTGAAGAGTGCAGGAATAGTATATGGGGCTGGAAGTTAGGAAGATCCGAGTTCAAATCTCATCTCAAATACTTTCTTTTGCTATACTTCTGGGCTAGTCAATGAAGTTCTGCTTCAGTTTCCTCAACAGTAAAATGAGAATAGTAGCACATAACAATATTATGATGATTGAACACAATAATATTTGTAAAGTATTTAGCACAGTTATCTTCCATGTCATAAACACATAGTAAATACTTCTCTTTGTCCCCTCATCTATCCATTACTAGACACTAATGTATCCTTGACTAGACTGTGGAATTATGCATAAAAAGGAATACAAGGGAGAATTTAGAGTGACTTTCCACTTTTTTATCACCATATATTTAGAATTGAAGGAATTTAGTGGCCATGGGGACCAATTCACTCATTTTAAATAAAAACAAATTTGACTAGGACATTAAATAATTTGTACATCGTTACACACATCATGCTTAGGATGAAATTTGAATCCAAATTGTATTATCTCTAAGTCCAAAACATCATACATTGTTGCATCTTAGGAGCTGATGAAGTTTCATGGCAATACAGATTGTCACTGTCAGGAAAGTGTCAGTCAACCTTTAATCATAATAATGATTAATGGGCAGTAGACAGGCAATTCAGAGAATAGAGAGCCAGGTCTAGAGGGGGGAGGTGCTGGGTTCAAATATGGCCTCAGACACTTCCTAGTCTTGAGGCAGGTCACTTAATCCTGAATGCCTGGCTCATTCTTCGGCCATGGAACCAATATACAATATTGATTCTAAGATGGAAAATAAGGGTTTACAAATATTTGTATGTATAATGATAGATAGTAATAATTATAGCAATAACAACAATCTTTTTAAACCCTCACCTTCTGTCTTGGAGTCAATATTGTGTATTGGCTCCAAGGAAGAAGAGCAGGAAGGGCTAGGCAAAGGAGTTAAGTGACTTGCCCAGGGTCACACAGCTAGGAAGTATCTGAGGTCACATTTTAACCTAGGACTTCCCATCTCTAAGCCTGGCTCTCAATACACTGAGCCATCTAGCTGCCCCCTATATTAACAATCTTAATAGTAGTAATAATAATAAACTTTTCAAATATAGCTACTGGGGGGAATTCATTTTGGGGGTGGGGTTATGAAAGTGGCAAAACTTTAGTCTGGGTTAATATTTGGAAATTCCTACCTTGACTAGAATCTCTTTCACTCCATAGCACAATGCAGAAAGCTAGACATTTCCTACTTCTAATCTTCTTCTTTTTGCTTATGGGCATGTCTGAGGTTTGTTTTGGCTCCAGTTAAGAAAGTAGAGGACGTATCTCCACATCCTCACTTAAACACTTCTCCAGAGAAAGCTCAGAATCTGTTGGGTAGATGGCTGGAGCTCTTTCCTGGAGAAAAAGCTTGGGTGTAGTTCCTGTCTGGCAAAGCACTACATGGCACAGTTCCATCCAGAATGGAGTGACATTAATGCAACTGAGATTTGGGGAAATTTAGCTCATGGGATTTTATACCTGGAAGATACCTTTGTTATCATCCAGTCCAAGTGTCTCATTTTATTCATGAAGAAACTGAGACTAAAAAGAAGGGTACTCCTGGAAGCCAAATAAACTATTGTCACCTGGGAGTAGAAATTAAGACTACTGCCTTCTAGGATAGGGATTGTTATACTTTTTTTTTTAAACCCTTACCTTCCATCTTGGAGTTAATACTGTATATTGTCTCCAAGGCAGAAGAGTGGTAAGGGCTAGGCAATGGGGGTCAAGTGACTTGCCCAGCGTCACACAGCTGGGAAATGTCTGAGGCCAGATTTGAACCTAGGACCTCCCGTCTCTAGGCCTGACTCTCAATCCACTGAGCTACTCAGCTGCCCCTGTAGGGATACTTAAGGTAGTATAACATTATTATCTAGGTTTGGAGGAGCTAACTATGGTTCAATATCCTTTGCATATGCCATTGAGACTGTGCTTTCTCATCCTTGTGACAGTGATATTAGGGAGTTATACATGACAGGTAACATGGCCTGTAGGCAACTAAGTGGCACAGTTGACCCTGAAGTCAAGAAACCTGGGTTGGGGACAGCTGGATGGCTCAGTGGATTGAGAGCCAGGCCTAGAAAAAGGAGGTCCTGGGTTCAAATTTGGCTTCAGACACTTCCCAGTTGTGTGACCCTGAGCAAGTCACTTAACCTTCATTGTCCAGCCCTTACCAGTCTTCTGCTTTGGAACCAATATACAATATTGATTCTAAGTCAGAAGGTAAGGGTTTAAAAAAAGAAGAATTCTTATACACTTACTAGGTGTATAATTCTGGTCAAGTCACTTAATTTTGTTTGCTTTAGTTTCCTCATCTGTAAAATGAGCTGGAGAAGTCCAAAGCCATGGACACAGGGAAGATACTATAGTATCTTTGTCAAGAAAACCCCAAATGGGGTCATGAAGTATTGGATGCAACTAGAAAACTACTGAAAACTAAAAATGTTACAGGAAACCAGGTTCTGAACTTTCTGTGTATCCTTTGATATGGCACTTAATCTCTCTATGCCCCCAGGTAAATCTTTTAGATTATAAATTATAGAGTAGTTGATCTCTACCTATGATCCCTGTAGACAGAGTTTCTTTACCTGAAAATTTTCATTTAATGGAATTATAGATACAATCCAATATGAATATACATAACTAAACACATATACACATATATGCATGTGAATTAATCCATTAATAAAGATTTATTAAGCACCACAATGTTCCCGATGCTTTGCAAAGCAAAGAATACATGCATATTCATACAGAGATGCCCACATGATTTGGTATGTGTTTATAGATAAATATAAATATTTTATGTAACTTTCTAAACACATTTCTCATAACTCCTCCCCAAATATCCTATAGCCCAGTCAACCTAACCTATAGTTTTCCTTATACATAAATAATATTTTACCTCCTTTCCCTTGTACACACGATCTCACAAACTAAGAATTTTCTGCTTTTCACCTTATATGAGAACATTTTTGATTCTCCCCAGTTGGTTGGGCCTTCCCTTATTTCTAGCCAAAATATGTATGTATGTATGTGCAAACCTATATTGTGTAAGTATGTGTGTATATATTTGTGCATCTATACATACACATATGTAAGTGTGTATGCATATATTTATATATACACTCATATACACACACATGCACATATATAGATATGGATATGTAGAACTAACTTCTCTATGTTTGTGCTGTCTCCCCCAGCAGAATATAAGCTTCTTGAGGGAAGGGATTTTTCTTTTTCTTTTTTATCTCCACCACCTAAAACAGAACCTAAAAAAAGTGGAGATTAATAAATGGGCATTAAACTGAATTCTAGCTGTAGTGATGACATTTTCTAGATTAGAGGTCCATCTGCTCTACCTCTATCCCATCACTTAGCATGCCTAATGAAAGAACAGATAGCTCATTTCCCAAAGACATGGGCACTAGGAATCTGTGAGCCATGTGCTAAGAAGAAAATCCATCCTTTCCAGGGGAACTTATCTATTCCAGACTGTACAAACGTTGAACTACTCTATAAAGTCAGGTTAATTCAGTCTAATCCAAAGGCAGGGTGGTGAAGGAAGCAAGACCAACAATGGGTCCTTCTGATCTCCACTAATAATGACATTTCATGAGGCACTTTATGATCAGGTAGCGTTCAATTCCTAATGAAAATGGTTTAAGTATGACTTTACTGGGGAGATCTAAGTAGCAACTATTGAGGGAAACAAGCCAGATATTAAGTAACTCAAGACAACATAGGAAATCCAAACAAAGTTGCAGCTCCATTAGCCAAGTGTAATGTTTGTGGAAGGAGAAGGGGTTGGAGTGGAGGGGCCCTAGGTACCCGGGCTTAGGCGTGTTCCTCTTTTATGTTCAGGGCATGTGCCAAACAGAAATTGCTAGTTGGAGGCCTTGCAAGTCAAATCCAAACCAAGGTACACTTCTCTTCTCCACCTCTGCACAGCCTGTACTCAGCTGTTTACCTTAGAATCCTTTGCCGTTTTCCTCTTGGCAAGGAAAACATTTACCAGATGGATACTTCATTGACTGTACATATTCTGGAAGCAAGGAAAGATCTCTTGGGATGAGTCTGATGGGAAACAAAGATGTCCTATGTATGACTATGTTTCAATAGCACTTCATATTTGCAGAGGGCTTTATTGTAATTTATTTTTTTATTATCAGGTGCATGTAGCAATCCTTTCACGAGAGACAATGTTGTTCTCAGAATGCAGACAAAATGTTAGCCCCATGGGCTCCAAGTCATTTATCCTGGCCCACACAGTGTGGTGGGCAGAAAGCAGGGATTAGAATTTGCAGTCTTAGAGATACCAAGCTTCAAAGATTCCCTAACTATGTTTTCCATAGACCTAATTTATACAAAGATTCAAGAAACTGTGGAAAGTAAAATAAATATTTAGATAGTATCAAAGGTTATTGGATGATATACTGTATATAAAGATATTTTAAACTTTAAAGCAATATAAGAATGTCAGCTATGGTTACAACTGTTGTGATGATGATGTTGAGAAAGATTAGCAATGTGGTATATTATATACAATTCATTGTATAAAAAGGGTCAGGAAGATTTGAATTCAACTCCTACATCTGACATGTAGTAACTGTCTGACCAGGGGCAAATTATTTCAGCCCCAGATGTCTCTAGATTCTGTGATTACGAGTTACCAACAAAGTTAATACAAATTAGTATTCTTGGATGTTATTTCTATGACAGCAGGTCTTTATGCTGATGAAATCACAGGTCAAAAACATATGTGTGTGCCTGTATGTGTGCATATAGTCACAAATGTTCATATGCATGTGTTCATGCAGATCTATGAAGTACATATATACATGTGTGTATAGATAAAATGAATACAATATAATAAAAGCACAACAAAAATGAGCTTGACCTGATGTGATGGTATGGCAATACAACACATAATAGAATAGAATACAGTGTGATATAATATAATAAGTGTGATATATGCAATATAATATGATATGGAATGATATATATATGATATAATAGAAATATAATATATAATTTATATGTAATATGCTATATAATGCAATACAATAAAATATATTGCAAAATAATAGAACATATACTTTTATATTATGTTCATTTTATTTGGTCAAAAAGGAACAAATACTTGAATTAGTAGATTTCGATCCTCAACAAATGTAACATTTGTTAACACATAAAATCATCAAGATCATTCTCTTAGTTTTTCATTGAACTTTGCGCATTTGTGTATATTGATCCTGCCTTTGACAAAAGACATCGCTAGCAGGTCTGGATTGGTTACAAGCAGTATCACTGTAAAGTAAAAGTCAAAAAGATTTCCAAATGGAATGAGATGGGGAAAAGACCATAGATTAAGTGTCAAGAGGCTGGGGTTCTAGGCTTGGTTCTACCACTGAATAATGATAGGGCAATTCTGGGCAAATTCTGTGAGCTTTTGTTCTGCATCTCTATAATGAGGGAATCAGACTGGTTGGTCTCTAAGGTTCTGTTTATCTTTCCAATTCTACATCTCTCTGAATAAACCAGAATAAAGGATGAAAGAGTTAGATAAGGCAATATTTAACTAATGTCAGATAAATTTTTAAAGACCTTAAACACTACTGTATGTTTCATAATATACTATAGCATTTAATACTCTTCAGTGTAATAAATTCTTTCTTGGATCTGATCGCAGATTATTGATCCACAGGTGGAAAGGATTCCAGAGGCCATCTATTCCAACTCCTGTAATTTATAAACAAGAACACTGAACTCACGGAGGTTAATAATTTATTTGGGGTCAAAATTTGAACTCAGATCTTCTGATTTAGGAACTAGAATCCAGAAACTTTCCTCTTTTTTTCTGTACTCTCTTCAGAGATGTAATCATTGAATACTTCCTACCTGCAAAGTATACTCCTCTTTCAACCTGTACAAATCTGACTTTTTTCACCACTCCTCTGCTAAAACTTTTTCTCAGTTCAGTGTTCTTTCTTTCCTAACCAATGACCTTTTCCTCTCCATTATCATCTTCTTTGACCTCTTTTTACATATATGTAATCTACTTAACAATCTCCTTCTCTTTCTTAAAACTCATTTTCCTCCCTTCCCCCATGATATTACATTTTCAGTCTCCTTTGCCACTCATTTCTTCATTTCTTGTTCCCCATTTTCTTTTTCCCCTAACTATAAACAAAAGGTATTTAAAGTCAAATGAATACTCCTATATTCTTGGCCCTTGGAGATCTTCTCCACTGTAGCAGCTCTAAGCTCTAATCTTGCCATTAATTTCAACAAAATTATTTTCTTTTATCTTGACCTCCCATTTGACATGCAGTCATTTCCAATTTTCACTGGAATTTCTATTTATCTCTATCTATCACCTTTCTTTCTTCCTTCCTTCCTTTCTTTTTTTCTTTCTTCCTTTCTTTCTATCTATCTATATTATCTGAGAAAAACCTAAATAGTAAAGGGCTGAGTGCCTTGAATCTATATAATAGGTTGAAGGAATTGGGAATATTAATTCTGGAGAAGAGCAGCCTGAGGGAGAGAGATGATTGTTATTTTCAAATATTTGAAGAACTGGCATGTGGAAAGTGAATTAGATTTCTATTCAGATCCACAAAGAAAAATGAGAATTAATGGATGGAACATACGAAGAGACATTTATTTTTAGAGCCAAGGGAAAAAAAAAAACTATAACAAAACAGGAGGCATTAGATTTCCACATTCTTGGAGGTCTTCAAGAAGAGGCTATTTAACCATTTGTCAGATATGCAGCAGTGGGGATTTCTTTTTGTGTATAAATTGTACCAAATGGTAGAAAAAAAGGTCTCTTCCAATTCCAAAATATTGAGACTTGTTTTAAGATAGAAAATATAATTAGAGGAGAAAAGAATTAATCTTAGAGTCAAAACATGCTTCAGAAGTCATCTAGTCTGGTTGTGTTAAATAGAAACAGATCCCTAGTGGCTATATACTGACATAGGAAACCACAAATTAATATTATCAATATTATTTTGCTTTATATTTTTGTTAAACATTTTCCAATTACATTTTAGGCTATTTTGGGGCAGTCCTTGGGAGTTTTGCAAGTTGTGCCATCACTTCCAGGGAGTTTGACACCTTTGACTGTTCCATAGATCATTGTTGGGATGACTAATGTTACAGAGGAAGCTGTGGTAAATGTGGGTTAGAGAATGTCAATTTGAGTTAGTTGAACATGGCTCTCAAAAGTTTAAATATTTGAGGAAATGATTTGCGAGTCTGCTTTTTGTTGATTTTTAATTTTCATTTTGTTAAAATTTTTAAATATCCTGAACATTAATTCAGCTTCATCTATAGAAATATTGATGTTCCAGGTCTTACAAGATAACAACAAAGTTAAACTGTTTATATTGGAAATATGAATCTTTGTTGCTTTCTGAAGTTTGGGATAAGTTGAAGTGATTTGTAGTTTCTCCCAAACAATCTGGACACCGTCTACCCCATTTTCAAATTTAGTTCCAGTTCACTCCTCACCTTATTTTATTATTCCGATTATCTGTACCTTTGAAAACGCTCTATACGGGTGTCCGTCCAGATGAGTGATTTTTCTGTGTGGGTGGACAAGTCCAACTCTTCTGAATGCTTCTAGAGTTCTTCCAGAGGAATAAGCATTTTCTTGGGTTTTCTTTGCAGTTAAATAAAATGTCAATGTCAAACAGAAGTATCTGAGGAAGGTTGCCATCCACACAAGGAAGCTCTTCTGGACCTGAACTCTGTGCCAGGTTTCCTCTAATAGTGATGAATACTTTTGGTGAGCAATGTCTCTCTCTTATATGCCTCATGTATTTATCATCAGAAAGACATAGAACTGTATTATTTCTGCTACTTTTTTGACTCTTACATTCTGTCTTAGATTAGGTGCTCAGTTCTAAGACAGAAGAAGGGTAAGGACTAGGAGATTAGAGTTACACAGGTAGGAAATGTCTGAGGACAGGTTTGAACCCAGAACCTTCCATCTCCAGACCTGGCTCTCTATACAATGAACCATTTAGCTGCCACCCAGTTGTGTTTTTTTTTAAGGAATTCAGAATCATCTTAATATATGGATGCGACATTTATGTTAAAAGTACTTATTAAATGGAATTTTGTTCTAAATTGAAAGTTTATTCATAATCAGCAATAACAATGAACATCAATGGTATATATTTATATTAAAACATCTAAGTAGGGTATGTCAGTGGTGTCAAACAACAGAAATTCCTTGTAGGCTGCATATTGAGGTACTAGATAATAGACATTAATATTAGATTGTATTATACTTTAAATTGTTCTATTGACTATTTCCCAGCTACATAAAAATCAGGTTGATCAAAAGTTTGATACTTCTGTTGTCATGGATAGACCTGACTAGACTCAGGATAATTTGAGTTCAAATCAGCTCCCAAATACTTACTAGCTGTGAGACTGAGGGCAAGTCACTTTTCTTTTTAAATTTTATTTTTTATTTGGTCAATTTCAAACATTATTCTTTGGTTACAATAATCATATTCTATCCCTCTCCTACCCCTACCCTTTCCCTAGCCAATGCGCAATTCCACTGGGTATTACATGTGACCTTGATCAGAACCTATTTCCATGTTGTTGGTGTTTGCATTAGGATGTTCATTTAGAGTCTACATCCCCAATCATATCCCCTCAACCCATGTATTCAAGCAGTTGTTTTTCTTCAGTGTTTCTACTCTCACAGTTTTTCCTCTGGATATAGTGTTCTTTCTCATAGATCCTTCCAAGTTGTTCAGAATCACTGTATTGCCACTAATGGAGAAGTCCATTACATTTCATTGTTCCACAGTGTATCAGTCTGTTCCAGTTCCTATGGAATTCCTCCAGTTTATTATTTCTTTGGGCAAAATAGTATTCCATCACCAATATATACCACAATTTGTTTAGCCATTCCCCAATTTAGGGGCCTCCTGAGGGCAAGTCACTTAACTTCTATTTGCCTCAGTTTGCTCATCTATAAAAAGGATATATTAACAATGTCTCCTTCATGGGGTTGTTGGAAGTATAAAATGAGATTATATTTGTAAAACACTTTGCAAGCCTTAAAATCTTATAAAATCTTATAAAAATTCTACCTATTATTTTAACTTTGCAAATCTGAATGGGATTATTATGACATTAAAGACAGAAATTCTTTAGAGCTAATGAATCTAATTAAATAATTACTATGCCTTCTAGAAATGGGATTCCTTATGCCAATATAATCATGGTTACTAAACACATATGCATATAATAACACCCTCTGTTTTGTTAAACCTTCTAGTTCAATGTCCATTAAAAGAGAGGAACATGTTTATGAAAATGGAGAGATCTACATTCTTTATTTACATGAATAGTTTCCAGTCAGGTTTTTTGGTCTTGACTTAAATAACAACTGGTTTTTACGATGAGTCACCAAGATTTTCTCATACTATTACTTCAAGATCCTACCCACCATACAAAACAATTAGCCAACTATCCACTCTACTTTTGAGCCTCTGAACCTTTCTAGATCTATGCTAGTTGCCTACTCTCCCTGGAAATGTCTCTCCTTCCAGGCACTATCTTCTCTAATTAGTCAGTTTCTACTTTCAACCTCCATTTTGGAAACTCCAGAAGTATGTCAAACTCATTTTCCTCCTTTTTCCCCTCCATTCTATTTTCTTTGGAATTTTACTTTTTATCTCTCTTTTATATATTGATTTTTATTATTAAACGATAAGATCATAGATCAAGGGAAAAGGATATCTTTTTCCTTATATTTATTTTACCAGTATATGACCACTTTCCCTAATACATAGTGAACAATTAATAAGTGCTTCTATCTATCTATTTGTCTATCTATCTCACTATGTACAAAGACACCTATCTTTAGTGAAGTGTTATATTTTCATAACTTTCTGTCATTCATGAGATGATAAAAGTATGATCCTGTGTTGGATATTGCTTGTAAAAATCTCTTATTTTTCCAACTGATACCCTCATAAACAATGTTCTAGATTTAGGTATCAATGGTCATCATAGTGATTTTTATAGGGGGGGGAAAGTAGGGATATAGGCCAATAGCTATTGATAGTCACCCTTTAAATATATACAAACCAATAAAAAACTAAAGATTTGTTTTTTTACATGTTTCTTGTATATTCCTCTAATTTAGATACCCTATAAATTGTTCCATCAATGCCATCAAAATGCTACCTTCTCCAGCACAGATCTCTTCATGTACTTAATTTATTCTGCCCATTTTTATAATATTTTAACATCATTTTGTTTCTTCAGGGATTTTCATGTTAGGATCCAACTTTGTTGCTTCCACTGTCCTTGAGGCTGAAAATAAAAGTTTACTACAATAATTTTTACAAATCTTTTCTGTTATTTGATGAACTGGAGAATCTCTATATGAATTGAAAAGACCACCAGGAATTGATGCATAGCAAAATGAGCACAACCAGAAGAACATTCTACACAGAAACAGAAAAATTGTGGCACAATCAAATGTAACAGTTTTCTACTGGTAGCAATGAAATGCTCCAGAACAATCCTGAGGGACTTAGGAGAAAGAAGGCTACCCACATCCAGAGAAAGAACTGTGGGAATATAAATCCAGAAAACAAACATATGATTGATTATGTAGTTCAATGGGTATATGATTGGGGTTCTGGCTTTAAAAGATCACTCTATTGCAAATATGAATAATATTAAAAATAGGTTTTGAACAATGATATATGTATCTATCAGTGGAATTGCTTGTCAGTTCCAGGAGGGAGGAAAATGAGAGGGGTGGGGAAGATCGTGAATCTTGTAACCATGGAAAAATGTTCTAAATAAATTAATTAATTTAAACATAAAATAGTTTTCCTTTCTTTCTGGATAGTCTTCAATTTTATTTTTTAATGTTCTTAAAATCATGTTAGCCAATAATATAAAAATTTGTTTGTTATAATTTAACATGAATAATGAATATACTGCTTACCTTCTGAATGGGTGGTGAATGGGTTGAAGAGAACTGAACATTTTTAAAGTGAATGTTAAAAAATTATTTTAATTGAGTTAGATATCTTAAAAAGTTATCTCAGACAATTTTCACCTTTAACTGCTCCCTCTGTTTTGTGTGAAATGATTCAGTTTGGAAATATCTTTTCCTTACTCTTTTTTAACACTTTTTGAGTGTGTAATCCAACCCAATGTTTACTTTGGCAACCATCTCTCTTTGGCTTGGTCTAAGTTCTCCATGAATTTACAATAGTCATTGTCGATGTCATCTCTGTTGTCTGTTTCATATTTTTAAGTTTTTTAATATATGGTTTAAATAACAGTGTTAAATACTAATCATATCCCGTCTTTTTTCCTTCTTGTTTATTATAAAGTTTAACTCTACTATTGCTGAATTAAGAAATAAGTCAAATAATTTCCAAGTAACATTTTTCTATTTCTTCAAAATGTAGTCAGTTTCATTTTTTGTTGTTATTTAGTTGTTTTGATTGTGACCTCATTTAGGGTTTTCTTAGCAAAAATACTGAAATGGTTTATCATTTATTGCTATAGCTTTTTTATAGATGAGAAAACTGAGGCAAACAAGGTTAGGTGACTTATCCAGGATAACATAGCTAGTAAAGCTCTGAGGTCATATTTGAATTCAGAAAGATGAGTCTTCCTAATCTGAGGCCTAGCACTTTATCTGTTGTGCCAAGATAGCTACCCTCTTTCATTGTATGGAATGCTATTTTGTATTTATCATATCCAGCATTTACCAATTATTTTTTAAAGAAAATTTTCATGATATAGAGATATGAGGTTTCTGCATAATCTAAAAGTTTTTGTCCCTTCTCATTTTATTGAACTATATTTTTCATATACTTTCTCCATTTCATTATTTATCTCCTTTCCATAGAAATATCCAAGCATCAGCACATTTTAATTTAAATTGGAGAGTCTTATTAAGGTTCTCATTGAGTTTCTCTACAACTTCATTCTAGTAACTCAAATGGCATATACATAAGTTGCAAATACTTTCAGGTCATTCTTTTTTACAAATACTTATCATCAGTAATGGAATGTGTGATGACCACATGTCTCATAAAATAACATTTCTTGTAGCTTTTGTGTATATAGTAAAACTCTCCCAACTCAATTTTTGTCTCTCAGAGGAGTATCTATAAACTATTCATTTAACTGCAATTTTATTCTTTACTTTGGTTGCATTTATAACAAGAATTTCAAGGCTGATTTGATTCTACTCCTCTAGTAATGTGTCCTCTTTTGTCTATACTACCCCTTCACTGTAGAAGAAAGAAGGCAATCACAAAACTGACAGTCATTAAAAATTTTAATTTGTTTTATGCGTTGTCATGGCCAAAAATGTTTCAGTAACACATGGCCAGCCTCTCTGTGATTAGCTAAGCTGGTCCTAGGGAAAAAAGACTCATTCTCTTCCTGGAACTGTACTTGAAACTTTTCCAGAGTAATAAAACCTGCCAAAATTTGTGCTTCACTGGCATAGTCTTTGAGAATCCCCAGAGTCACCTCCACACCACATTTGTGGAGGGTTATGGACACATGTGTTTGTGAATTTGTTGTTCTTTCAGGCATGTCTGAGTCTTTATGCTCCCATTTGGGGTTTTCTTGGCAAAGACACTAGGATATTTCTGCTACTTCCTTCTCTAGCTCATTTTACAGATGAGGAAACTGAGGTAAACTGAGATAAGTAGGGTTAAATGACTAGGGTCACTTAGCTAGTAAGTGTGTGAAACCATATTTGCACTTAGATAGATGTCTTCCTGACTTCAAGCCCAGCATTCTATCCACTGCATCATCTAGCTGCCCAAGTATATGTAAATAAGGTTATAGAATTAAGAACTAGAAGGAAGAGAGAGAGAAAGGAAGAGGCATAAACATTGATATAGTACCTACTATGTGTCAGGCATTTTGTTAAGGACTTTTTGTACAATTTTCTGAAATAATACAAATATTATTCTGACCTCAGAAATCGTGTCCTTTAATCACTTCATTTTAGAGATAAGGAAGGTAGGACTGAAACAGGTTAAATGGCATTCAAATCACACAGATTATAAGTGGGAGAGTCAGAATATAAACCCAGATCCTCTGACTCTCCATCCGGTTTTCTTTAAGTTTTGTCATATTACCATGAATTAGATTTATAGAAAGTATCTTATCTACCATGAATGAGCATATATACCCAGGCAAACCTTATGTATGATGTCAATGTAGAGACTTTGATGGGGGAAATTTCAGTATGGAAAATACTTCTGCCAGCAGAAAACAGTGATCTGGTGTACATGACGAGTTTAAGTGAAATGCCCGTGTCTTGCCCAGATTCACTGGTAGGATATGAGCCCAGGTCTTCTGGGCTCTACAACTGGTCCCCCCCCCATCCACTCTGACATGCTGCCTTTCATAATAACTGGGCTAAAAGTTATAGTGATATTTTTCCTCATTAGATTCTCTAGTAAATGTTTCACAACAACACA
Organism: Monodelphis domestica; assembly: GCF_027887165.1. Classification (NCBI taxonomy): domain Eukaryota; kingdom Metazoa; phylum Chordata; class Mammalia; order Didelphimorphia; family Didelphidae; genus Monodelphis; species Monodelphis domestica. Next base: position 140,782,048 of record NC_077229.1, on the reverse strand, counting down.
TAGGATATACTTTTTAAAGTTTAAATACTATTATTAATATTTTACATCTTTTTCTTTAATCTGAAAAATTAACAAATTAATACATCAAGCCATATTTGTAACATTTGCTGGTTTCTGAGATGAAAATGCTTCCATTCAAAATCTAACAATGGCACACTTCTGAGAACTTAAGATATTCCTAATTTACCTACCTTAATAGAATGTTGTGACAATTAATTGGATTTAAAATAACTTTCAGTTGTACAGTAAAGAGGCTGGAGAATTATTTTATTGAATAATAGGAACTTATATTGACGTAACAAAGATTTCCATTAGATAAAAAGCAGTTGACCTTTTAGGGCACACAGATGTTTTATGTTGTCAGTTTATTTCCCTTTGAATCACAATGCTTTTTCACAATTCATGATCTGGTCCATTTGTATTTGATTAGAGAAGAAAATCAATATCTGCATCATGTCTTGAAATTGTGTAGATTTCCACCAAATGTGGAATCAAATATTTTTTAATTTATTCAATGTTTTTTTGCAAGAGAGTGAACATATATTATATCTCCTAGTACTTTTATACTGGAATGTTTCCTGCCAGATTTGAATTAGCATCAGAGAATAAAACCTCTCTTTTCAGAACATGATAATTTTTTCTGAATTTATGATTTTATGGTCAAAAGTCATCTTGCTTAGATTTTTGGATTTAAAGAATTAAATCAAGTATGACCAGGTCATTCTCCTATAAATAAACTCCAGTGACTCTTGATATTCTCTAGAATCAAACATAAAGTCCTCTCTCTTGTCTTTCAACATCTCTACAACCTATTCCCTTTCTTACTTTCCTGGTTTCTTATACTTTACTTTGCTCCACGTTTTAAGAAATGATGTCACCAGTCATCTTGCTGATCCTCGTTTGGGACACCCCATTTCCATATTCAGTGCCTTGGAATTGGCCATCCATAAACATGAAATGTTCTCTCTCCTTCCTCCTGCCTTACTTAGATTATTTTAAGACTCAGCTAAAATCCCATTTTTCACAAGATATTGTTCCAAGTCCCTTCCACTGGTACTACCTTCCCTCCTTAACTGTCCACATTATGTATCTTGTATGCATAATTTTTGCATGCTTTCTCCTTCATTAGAATGTGAGCCCCTTGAGAGCAAAGACCATGTTAATGTTTTCCTTTCTTTGTATGCTGAGAATTTAGCACAGGGTCTGCCACACATTAGGTGCTTAATTTATGCTTGTTGACTTTTTCCTGAATAAATAGATCTGCATACCCAATAGCAGAACAAGAATTAAAAGCCCAAGACTGGTCTTATGGATCTTCATGTCTTTATGCAAACTGCCTCCAAGAAAGAGCACCAATTATATGCAAAATTAATGAACCTTGTGATTTCCCAACTCTACTGACTAGTACAAGGCAACCTGAGAGCCTCATGAGAACAAGGATTTTGCAGGTGGTTTCATCCACACAGCATTCAGTTCAATCCAAAGGCTTAGTTGTCATTGCTTCCTAAAGCTGGAGGATATCCTGGGGATCCCTTCCTGGCTAGGTTCCTCTATAATGTTTTCAAGCTGTTTTTCACATGAAGCCAATAAATTCAGGTCAGGGAAGAAAGTTGTCCCAGGATTCCCGTGGAATCTCTAGATCTCCATGGGTGTACGCTGCCAGGAAAGGTGATGCTTCTGCTTCTTCTGGCCTGGGTACAGAGAAGCTTGTGGACATTATTAAAAACAATCTTCTGGGGTCTGCTAGAGGTGGTGAGTGAATCATTTGTCACTTAAATTGCCCCCAGATCAACCTGACCTCTGCTGAATCAGCTGTATCACTTAGATGCAGGTCATTGAGATTTCTTGGATAATCATTCTTGAATAATAGAATTTAAAAGGGATTGTAGGTAACCCCTTTCCTCATTACAAACCCAGGAACACAGAAAAGAATATTCATTGAGTGTTCATTTCATATACTCACAGATACCCACACATGTACATATGCAAACACACACAAGTGAAAATGAGGAGAGGTAGCCTTCCTCATGTCACAGTTAACTAATGGAAGAACTAGAACAAGAAAATACTTCTTAACTCCAACCCTAATACTTTTTCTGCTTTATCAGGCTATTTGGAACCAAATGTGGCAACCAAAAAAAATATTAAAAAATTGGAGTCACACAAATTCATTTCTAGGGGAATGGAAATCAGAATTCATGAACTAACAGCTAGATTATGGCAACCAGATGGCTGAATATCTCTTTGAATTGGTATACCTTTAGGCATACCTTGGAAAAAACTCTCCTGTTAAGTAATAAAAGGATGCAGAATTGAGTAGTAAAATAATTGGTCTAAACTATATTTGAGATACTGTGTAGAGTTTTTAGTGATCTTAGATTGTTTATTAATATGGAGTTTGATTAATTTCAGTAGGCCTTTATTAAGTCAGTTGGTAAATAAAAATGTGTTAAACATCTAGTATGTGTTACACCTTGATAAAAGCCAGTGACACAGAAAGTTAAAAGACAGTCCCTGCTTTCAAGAAAGTCACTATCTAAGCTGGGGAGACAACATGGGGAGAAAAACTGTGTACAAACAAATTATACAAAGGATAAATTGGGAATCACGGAGGGAAGAATTAATTGATGGAATTAATTAGATTAATAGAGACAGGGAACGTCTTCCTGTACACGGTGATGTTTTAGCTGTGACTTGGAGGAAACCAGAGAAGCCAAGAAATAGAAATGAGAAAGGAGAGTATTCCACACATGGCAATATTCAGTGAACATGCACAGAATGTCTTATTTAGTGAACAGCAAAGGCCAGGGTCATAGACTATATGAGAGTTTCTGTAAGGTGTAAGAAAATTGAAAAGGCAGGGAGAGAGCTGTATTATGGCAATGAGGAAATAGAAATGACACATAAGCACACATGCATGCATTGCATGCATGCACATACACATATACATAACATCTCCCTGTCCTCAAGCAACTTAATTTTTTTCTTGGAGAAATTTTCTTGCAAATGGATCATATATGTATCTAATCATTTAATACTACTTTCTCAAAAACATTATGAAATTACAAAATATCTAAATGACTACAGGAAGATATGTGATGATTGCCGCAAGGCTGCTATCCATTATCAATAATAACTTGTGAGTAAGGAGTGGTTTCAAGAAACTAAGGGTATGAAGGTGGACCAGACTTGGAGTCCTGGTTGAGTGATATCTTGCCACCACCACGATAGTAAAAGAGAACAAGGTAATCTTCTTTAGAAGAATTATTAGAATATATAGACCAGAATTACATAAATTGGGAAGGGGTTTGTCAGGAGCAGAATCTATAGAGTTTAGCCAAACTTGCCTTCTATCTATTCCTTATACTTAGTCCTCTATCTCCAGGTCTTGAGCCTTTGCAATGTCTATTCCTCAAGCCTGGAATACATTGAATCCTCACCTCCACCCACAGATTCCTTTTCTCCCTGTAATAAGCAGCTTGAGCATCACCTCTAAGAAGCCTTTCTTTAGCCTTCCTCCCCCAGATGCTAGCTCCTACCCCCAAATATCATGTGTGTGGATGCATGCATGCCCATGCATGATACATATTTATGTATGTGTATATATGTATACATATGTATTTCTATCTATCTAACTACCTACCTACCTATCTATCTATCTATCTATCTATCTATCCATCTATCTATCTGTCTGTCTGTCTGTCTGTCTATCTGTCTGTCTGTCTATATCTACATGTCTCTATGTCTATATTATCTCCCCTAAAACAAAAAGAGGCTATTCTTCTCAACTTCTTCTTCAAGGCCAATATTGCTAATTATAATTCCATATAATTTTCATGTGTCTTTTTACATTCCCACAAGGTTTTTAAATGATAATAATAATAAAAGCATTTGAAATTCCACTGCAGGCCAAATAGAATCTATGAATTAGTACCTTTTGTTTATTAAACCAAATTAAAATGATTAAGAAATTCACTTTATTTTAGAATAAGATAAAAAAGTTATTTATTTTAACATGGATATAAATAGTCATGGTAATGTATTGAATTAGCAAAGTATTATATGAGAACTGAGACTGAAGAGGAAGGTCATTACCAATTGTCAGGACATGAAAGGATCAACTTCCTGAAGGAGGGAGTTATTTGAGTTTTGACTTTAAAGAAAAATTGAACTATTTAAATAATTTGATGAGAAATAGTGGGGAAATTGGAAAATAGTTTGGCAAAAACAGGTTTTGATAAGCATCTCAATTTGCCTTAATGAATTCAATATTTTTAACTTAAACTTAAAAATTCACATCATATTAAAATGAGAATAAAATACACAAATATGACTGTGGTACTAATTTCTTACCCTAAAAGTAAAAGAGAATCACAAACTATATATGCAATCACACAGCAATTTTAATTACATAAAATAGAAAAAAAAATTGCACAAAGAAAATCACTGCAACTAAGATATGAAGGAAAGATGTTGACTGGAAAAAGTGTTGCATGAAATATCTATGGCAAAGTGCTGATATCTTTATCTCTATCTATCTACAAAGGAAATTACCACAAAATATGATTTAGAGTCATTTTTTATTTTTCTTTTGCTGATTAAAAGGAACTAAAAACAATTCTTAAAGCAGAGTTGCAAACAATCAACACATATGAAAGATTGTTCCAAATTACTAATAACAAGAAAGAAGTAAAGTCTTGAGATTTTATTTTATATCCAGCAAATTAAAAAAGATGGCAAGCTAGAAAGAGGCAATGAAGGTGCTCCAAGAAGTGGTACATTATTGGTAGAAATATGAGAGGGTCGAGAGGGTCGATCCATCCTCAAAAAAATTTTCAACTGACCTGAAAATATTTACTCCTCTAAAAGGCCTACATATCCTTTAACTCAAAGACCTTATTGCTAAATATGTTCTCCAAAGAGATCAAACAATGTCAAATACCAAATAAATGTATTGATAGTATTTTTGTGGTATCAAAGAATTGAAAATAGTAATTATATGTTGATCACGGAGTGGATAAAATTACATGAATGTAATGAAAAATCAGTGTGCTATAAGGAACAACAAATATGAAGAACTGAGAACCAATGGAAAATGTATATCAACTGAGGCACTAAGGACAGATAGCCCAAAATTTAAATGTTGCTTTTTTCTTGGGTTTATATTCTTATGAGGGGAAAGTAGATTATAAAAAGTTGACACTCTATTTAAATGGTTTCCAGTGTGCCTTGGTCAGAGATACTATATGAAGGTAAGCAATCAGTATGAGATAAAGTTCTAAAAATGCAATGGCACCCAATTGTGGGGAGTCTTGAATACTAGATACAAGAATGATATTTTTTGTTAAAAACAACTTACCTTCTTCTAGTATTTTAGTATTTATACCTCACTTTCTTCATAATAACCTCATAAGTTAGTGTAAATATTTTTATTTCATTATCCCCATCATTTGTTTGAGAAAGCTATGACTCTAAGAAGCTAAATATTAAGTTTAAGGTTATAGAAAAATATCTCAAACTCAAGTAACCTGACTGTTCAGATTCACCAGTAGGAGAAAAAGTTATTGGACAAAACATATGCATAAGAAATATTAACAGTGTGGAAGATGGTTTGGAGAGGAGACAATGTGGACAGGCAAAACTCATCAGGAGACTAAAAGTAATAGTTCAGTCAGGTAAAAAAATGAGAATAGGAGCTAGCATATAGGTCAGCGAATAGGAAGGTCAGAACAGATCAAAGAAATACTACAGACATAAAATATACTGAACTTGTCAGCTCTGGACATTTTCACTGGCTATCTTCCATGCCTGGAATGGTCTTCCTTCTCATCACTAACCACTGTCTTTCCTGGCTTCCTTCAAATCTCACATATAATCCCATCTTCTAAAGGAAACCTTTTCAAAACCAATATTAATTCTAATGTCTTTCTGCTCTTGTTTCCCATTTGTCCTATATATAGCTTGTTGTCTCCTTCAGTAGACTATGAGATCCTTGAAGGTGGAAATTGTCTTTTACCTCTTTTTATTTCCTCAAATACTGGAATATTGTAAACATTTAATAAATGTTTATTGACTAATTGATTGGGATAGATGATAAATTGATAGATGATAGAATGACAGATAGATAGATACATGGTAGATAGGGACATACTTTATAATGAATCCATACGGGATTTATAGATTTGAACCAGAAAGGATATTTGAAATCATCAAAATTCTCTAATTCTACATTATACAAATTAGAAAACTGAGACCCAGAGAGGATAAATTACTAGTCTGTATGTACCCCCACAAGCAGTGAGAAATTAATAAAATATAAAATGAATTCAACTAATTTTTATATTATATTTTTACTGTTTAACTGTGTTATTTTTAGAATCAATTTGGTAGTAAATACATTAATCATAAAAGTGTCTTAGAGATGGTCATCTGTGTTTATTCTGCTTACAAATGCTAATTTATTGCAATAGTCTTATGAGATGAGGCACTCACATCATCCTCTTTTTCTCCATTTTAGACAGAAAATATCAAGGAAACAAATCAACCAGTGCATTACAGATTATTATGAGCAGATATGTATTTTATTTAGAGCACTTTGCCCTTTCAAGATGAAATTTCCAATTTTTGACATCCACTTCTTAAAGTTAGACTATTAAAAAAATTTCAACTATAAAAAGGAATTCTTTAATTTCTTTAATTTAACATGAGACCTGGAGGTCCTTTTACCATAGAGATGTATAGGGATTAACCATCCCACAGTGACAGGAAATAGGAACTGGGGAGCCCCCTGCTGAGTCAGCATCATTTGTAGGCTGTCAGTTGCTGAGAGGCGAGTCAGTTGCTGACAGTTGGGGGGGAGGAGGGTCAGTTGCTGACAGTTAAGGCTGGCAGTTGTGGGGAAATTGACTGCTGGGAGGGAGTTGGGAGTTGGGGGTTGGTTGCTGGTAGTGAGAGTTGGTGTTTAGTTGCTGGAATATAAAGGTGGGCCAGAGCTTTCGGCTTTAGCCTTGAAGGGCTTTTTGTCTATGGGGCCTCTAGATAGCAGGAGGTCTGTCACATAGGCAAGGATCTGATGTCAGTTGCTACTGACAATTGGGCTGCTATAGAAAACTGATTGAAGGAGTGAGTGAATGATAGGTGTCTATTATTTTAGGAAGTTAGGTAGTTAGTGAATCATTTATAGAGTAGTTTATATTAGGCAGAAGAAAATGTCCTCAGAAGACAGTTAGAGATAGTATTAGGAATTTTAGGTATATTTATAGGGTATAAGATTAGTAATCTCTCCTCTTTTCTATCTTTCCCTCCTTTAATATATACTTTTACTATCGCTATTTTAATAAAACTAAATTGTTAATTGTAATAAACTGCTAAAAGTTTTCTTTTCTCTGGCTTTTAAAGGGATAATATTAATTTACAATTCTACTATACTCTCATTAAAACTTAAATTATTGAAAGCTGCTCTCTTATTTTGTCAAAATCCCTATTTTAACCCTTATACAACTATATTCCCATTTCTGATTTTACATTAAAGAATACCTGTTGCTGGTAACATCATTTCATGGGAATGAATAACATCAGTCCCCCCAACTTTTCAAAAATATATGACTATTTCTTCTAAGCACATGTTATGAATTAGGAGAATCTGCCAATTCAGGGAAGTTTTTAAAAGAAGAAGGCAACTGGTCTGAATTTATAGCCAGAGATTATTCAGACATATTAAGAGCAAAGCCTAAACTAATTGACAAAGCAGTGTTCAGGTTATTTTCCCACATAAAATGCATATTGCTTGGTCACCTTTATTTTTCTCTCTTTAGATTTAATCATAAAAAAGAGAGGGTCGTGTTAGAAGAGTCTTATCAAATTTTCTCTGAAGAATCTTAGGTGAGCCACCTAATAGAAATCCTTCCATTTTCACAGTGTAAACAGGGTATGACAGCAGTGAACCCCTTAGGGTAAACCGAATTTACATAACCACAAATCTCTATTTGAAAAACATCGGAAGTCAATTTTCTTGTTTAATTGTGTGTGAGAAGAAGCAGTTTATAAACTATGACATATCCAGTCATCTATACACAGACAAAATACACCAGATGAAAAGTGGAATTAGAGCTGTCACTTCACTATCCTCATTTTCTTCAATGCCTTTTAGGTTAATTGTTGTAAGTATAGGCAAAAAGTGCTTATGTTTCACAATGCTTTCAACCTTTTGTTCACCTTCAGATTTCCAACATCCAGAAAACAGGTTATTATAATATAGAGTTGCTTTTATTAAATGGCAAAGATCATTTGTCATTGCTGGAGTTTTTTCAGGCCCCCAAGTTTTTGTTGCCTTGAAAGCTTCTCACATTGGAAGTTTTCTTTATTCTGACTAAGATTTTATCCAAAAATTCAAATTGCAAAGAATTCTAGAGAAAGGATAAACATTGGGTTAGGTTTAACTGCTTTGGGACCTTTACAGAACAGTGACATAAGTTCACTCTTATTTTCTTTATATCTGCTTATGTAATTTTGAGATCTCAAAGAAAAAAATAACTAAAATGTTGAATGTTTATTGACAAAATCAATTTTAACTCATCAAAGCTAATTAAAACATTTATTAATTCTAACAATGAACATTATTATAATAATTATTATTATGACATCAAAACTTATATGGTATCACTGATTTCACATGCATTATTTTATTTTATATTCCCAGCAACTATATGGGATAGACCAGTTGGATTATTATTCCTATTTTTCACTTGAAGAAATTGAGCCTCAGAGAGCTTAATGTGACATACCTCTGGTACAGTTCTGGGATTTATAGAAAATACCATATTATGAGTACTAGAGGGAATTTTACCATACATTGACTCTCCTACAAATATATAAGGTGAGGAAATAATGCCAATATAGTCTATATTATCAAAGTGGTACATTTTTACCATTGGACTTCACTCCCCAATACATACTATGTAGGCTTGGCTATATATTCCCTCTATGGTATTGTTAAATTTTTTTGTGGGTTAGACTTAAATATTCATATAGGTGGTAGACAGGGATTTGATTTCTAAATCCCAAAATAAATTACTAAAATAAATGGAATTTATGGTAGTTTATTTATAATATTTACAATAGAAGGAAGATATTAAGGAATACGAGAGAGACAGAGAGATAGACAGAGAGACAGAGAGACAGAGAGAGAGAGAAAAAACTCTGGCTTCTTCTGATACAAGTTAGAATTTCTAAGCCCCAGACAGGGGAAGAGAGTCCCAAGATGATGGGCCTTTCCTAGAGGCTTCACAGCTACAGAAAGGTGGGGTCACTAATTCAGCTTTTCACTCACCAATGGTAACAGTCTAAAAGAAGTCTGGGGTGTCTGTATTCCGGTCACTCCTCTGAGTCAGTGCCCGAATCTCATAACAAATGCCCATCGTCCTGTCAGCTCTGAATAACTGATCCTTCACTCCAAGCCCAGGTGACTGACTGTCCTCTTCAGTCTTTTTTCCCTCTATTTAAATACCTTTTTCTCTTGTGTCACCTCCTCTAAATTTTCACGTTTACTAATCAGAGCATATGCTTTTCTCCAGGACTGCCCACTCTTTAATTCTCACCTTCTCTGGTTAGATTATATCTATTTGGGTTACTTAACACCTCTTTTGTAGTTCACCATTTGTAGTTACTTAACACCGTTTTGTAGTTAAAATCTAAAAATAGATTGTAGCTTATAATTCTAGCTTCACTATAAAGGAAGAGCTAAGTACCTTTATTGTTACAATCAGGAGATTACAATTTTATCTTCACAATAAAGAAAGAGCTAAGTGTCTTCATTGTTACAATCAGGAGATAGCTAAATTCAATCTTCACAGTGTGGCTGTACACTAAGCAATTTCTCCACTCTAGTGCTATTGCATATGAACCTAAAGACTGCATATTCCTCCCAATTGTTATGTAATTTAACTAATGATTAACACCCTGATCTTACTTTAATCAGTTACTACCAATTAGCCTTAAAAAAAAAAGATATTCACTGAGAAGCTATAGCAATACCTGAAGTAACAAACTTTTTCCCCAAGCAGGCACATCTCCGTGTCTTCCTGCTTCCTTTGGAGAATAAACTCCCATGGAGTAGCTGCTATGAGATATGCTGTCCATCAAGTTCACTTTGAGTTGGACATAACTATTGGAAAAGTTGCTTCTCTGTTTTTTGGACATGATGTCTTCTTAAAATAGTTAATCACTACTGGATAGGTTTAAGAAGGAACTGGAAATTTACTGGGCTTGGCTAATGGCAAACTCAACTCTGGACTACTTCTCCTACATGTCTTGTGGCTCTTCCAGTCTTTTAAAGCTCAAGTACCATCCATTCTGTCTCCTTCACTCGGTCACTTGAAAGTAAGAAAGAATGATACACAGGAAATCAGAGACAAAAACTACAATAACATCAGCACCAGTGCCTAGCATTGGTGGCTTAATAGTTGCCAGGATAGAGAGATTTGGCCATTGCAAGTTTTTCCCCCACTCATTGGTTTACTGAATTGCATGTTTACTTACAATCAGGAAAGACAGAGATCAATCTTCTCCATTGGAGACTTCTGTGAACACTCATTTCTGAATCAGCAACTTATTAAAAATGGTCTTTTAAATACCATGTAGAGGTCCCCGGTTGGGGAATGGCCAAACAAACTGCAGTATATGATGATGATGATGAAATACTATTGTGCTGTAAGGATTGATGATCTTGAGGATTTCTATATGAAATGGGAGAACTTCAGTGGACTGATACAGAGTGAAATGAGCAGAACCAGGAGAAAACTGTACACAGAAAGTAAAACACTGTGGAATAATCCAATGTAATGGACTTTGCTACTAGTAGCAATGCAACAAGCCAGGACACTCCTAAAGGACTTAAGTGAAAGAATGCTATCCTCATCAAGAGAAAAAGCTATGGGAGTAGAAATGAAAAATCAAAACATGACATCGCTTATCACACACACACATTTGGGTATGTGATTTGGGGTTTAGGCTTTAAAAATCTCTATATAGCAAAAATAAATAATATGGAAATAGGTATCAAGTGACAACATTTGTATAACTCAGTGGAATTGCTTTTTTGGCTCTGGTTGAGGGGAGAAAAGAGGGGAGGGTAAGAAAATTAATCATGTAAAGGTGGGAAAATATTTTTTGAAATTTAGACATGCTGTGAGAAATTATCTCTTCCATTATACCTGAATTTAATATATATGTACATATATATGTTTAATAAGGGGCAAGACTTGCTCATGTGTGTGATCCTTGAATGCATCTATTATTTTTGGAAAGTCTATCTTGCTCTGATTTGCTAACAACTAAGATGTTAAAGATCAGGAAACAACAACAGATCCAATGTCTATTGCACCTAGGTAGGCTGGAAGAATTGTCCAGTCAGGGAACAGTGGGAATGAGTTAGTAAAGAACAAGAATAAGAGTCAGGTAAAGTTGACAGCAGGGACCTTCAGATAAAGGAAGTAATATAAAGAGAGGTTTCCTTAAAATAAGGTAAGAAAGAGGGAGAGTTCTGTGGAGAATAAGCAGAATAAAGGGAAAAGATTTCCTTTAAATTCTCAGGCAATATATTTAACTAGTTGAATGCATTCACCTTCTATGTGAAGGGACAATATGGTAGATATAAATTATATTTACTCAAGGTCAATGATCTGCTTTTTTCTTGTTGCTGTTTTTAAGCCATTTCATAGGATTCTCAGAACATAAATTTTGAGTTACAAGAGACCTTAGAGGTTATTGAGTTCAACTCTCTCACTTTACAGATGAGTAAATATATACAGAGAAGTTAAATAAGATGCTTATGGTGGTACAATAAATACATATCGGAGTTGGAATTTGAATTCTGACTCTAAGTCCACTTGATTCCTTATATTCTTTCAATTTTCAACTAAAGTCTAAACTTCTGCAAGAAATCATTCAAGTTTCCACTGAATATTGTCCTCTTAATTATCCCAATTGATCCTGTCTATCTTGTTTCTGCCTGGTTGTTTGTCTGTAGTCTCCTCCTCAAGTCTCTTGAAGGAGGGACTTGTTTGCCTTCCTTTGTAGCCCCAATACCTGGACGTAGGCACTTAGTAAAAAGGCTAGCTGACTAACAAAGGGAAGTTGTTTTGGTTTTTCTCTGTATCTCTAGTACTTAGTGGAATACTGGCATATGGTAGGACTTAATAAAAATTTGTTGAACTAAACAGTATCAGATTAAAGGAATTGGGGATATTTAGCTTGGAAAAGAAAAGACTAGATAGCTATCTTCCATCATATGAAGTTCTGTCATTTGGAAGAGATATTATACTTATTTGACCTCATCCCACAGGGCAAGTAAAAGTCACAAAAAGACAGATTTCAACTTAGAATGTAGATAAATGCAACATTTAAGAGTGAAAATTATCCTAAAGGAGAGTGGGCTGCCTGGTAAGAAAGTGGGTTTCCCTCTCTGGCTGCCTTGAAACAGTGTCTATGATTATGAGTAGGATATATAGAGGTGATCGCTTTTCAGGTACAAGTCAAACCAAATAGCCCCTGTGGTCCCTTCCAGCTTTAAGGATTTGGGATTGGGTATTTCTATCTGTGTACAGGAAGAATGCCCAGAGTGACTGTCTATAGTGTCCTTGTGAATGGACACAGATAAACTCAATGCTTTAGAGAACAGCCCCATGACCTGAACACACCCAGTCCAGTTTTCCCAGGGAATGTCAAGTGAGGTAAATAGAAAGATAGAATTGCATGTTAAACTGTGACAACTCTTTCCCAAGCCAATCTTAGAGCTTAGGGAGGGTAGGACACCCACTCTGGAAACGAAAGCCCCATGCAGCATGCCACTGAGAAGTTTCCAGTCACTCTCTTTGCCCTCTCATTCTCCCCTTCATTTAAGCAGCAGGATTCAGGAAAGCTTTCCTTCTCTGTAGCCAGAAGGATATAAAGTTAGCATCCCCATAAGCCCATGGGGGAAGACAGAGATGATTAATAATATCCACTGAGACTGGGATTAATTGGCTCAAGGTGTATCTCAGGAGGGTGTCCCACTAAAGAAAGAGCAATCATTTTTAATCACCACATGGGATTCTGAGATGTTGGCCACAGCTGGAGTTCAGCAGCTGGCTAGAGTTTTGCATGTGGCCATGTGCCAGCCGCCTTGTTTGGATCTCAGACAAGTTTTACCGTGAGGGGCAATGCTGTCTCAGTCCACAGCTGAGCTAACCCTACAGTTTAGGAACTGATTACCATCAGAATCCTGGACATGTAACTCTGCCTTCTTTAAGGCTGTTTCCCCCACTGTAGATCACTCAGAGAACGTTCACAGCTTTCCTCTCCTTTATTAAGATTACTTTAGTTTTATTTTTTCCTTGCCTGCACAGCTTGGGATATTTTGCTTTTTAGAGCTACTTATATTGACCTCCATCCAGATCCTATTGATTTGTGGAATTTAGAGAGAAGAGATGATGGGAGAATCAATAAAAAACTGAACTTGGAAAAAACATTGCCTAAGTGAAAGCATGTCTAAGGAGTGATTTAACTTGACTTTTTCATGTGATTAAGGGTTCAGTTTTGGGTGGCTTTATTATTTTTGGACACAGCTCTCACCATGTGTAACACTGAAAAGAAAACCCTGCTTCCCAGATGAGTATAGAATGAGTTTCTGGTACTGTATTATGATAATAATTGAAAATATTACATTGGGGCATAATATTAAAATGCTACTTCATTAAATCATATATGTCTATGTGCTATTTTAATGAAAAATCTTCTCTTAAGAATCTTCATCCAAAATGTTCAGTTTTGACAACATAACCAATTGTTTTTCCTCCTTCAGAAACTCTTGCAAGGTAACACAAATACACACACACACACACACACACACATGCTTACAATGGCATACCAGCATTCCAGTTGAAGCATTGGAATCAGTCAAATTGTTCCTCCTCACCTATATATGCCTACTCTATTTACCAACTCCTTTTAGCACCAACTTAACACTCAAAATCCCTGGGATTTTGATCCCCTTCTATGCTTTCATGTTAGTGCTCTGAACTTGCTGATTTGAAAATCAAATATCACTTTTGTCCCCTACCCTAAACAATTCCTGTCATCCCAGGGATCATTCTATTTATCATGAAAGCATCATCATCCTACAAGCCACTCATTTAAAAAACTTCAATCATCTTTGAATTTCTCCCTCACTCTCAACCCATTCCTATGATCTATGTTACCATGTCTATGCACAGTATACTAGCTGACCTGTAACACAACTGATTCATTCATTTTCCCTATCATCATAGTCAATGCTTAATCCTCCAATGACTTGGACTAGTTGGTCATCCCCTTGGAAAGTCATAATGTATTAAACAACAGCATTAATTCAATTCTTCATTCTTAGAGTTATTTTTACAAAATCTCCTAATTGTTCTGCCTATTATCTCCCCACTACCATAACTCTGAATGGAAACCTCTTAGAAGTACATTAGATTACTCAGTTTCTTAGGATACCATTTTGACAATATCCTCTCTGATAAAGAAACCAAATGTCCCTATACATTACTGAAGAACATTCAACCCCCTTATTCTCACATTAAGCCCTCAAACCTCTACCATCACCACAGTCAGGGACAAATTTATCTAGTCAGCTTTATTTATCTCTACCATACCCTGTTCTACAGCCAATAGATTTTTGAATAGGAAATAAATATTATCTTTATATCTCTGAAAATGAGTGGCAGAGTAATAATGAGAGGAGGGAATCTTCAGAACCTTAGCTTAAAAGCAGCTTGGTGATATAGAGGAGAGTGCTGTATTTACGATTTTATTTTGGGGTTTTGGTTATTTTATGACTGTGGTCTTACAATGACCAATTGTGTTTGCATGACAATAAAAATAAAGAATTAAAAACAGGGACAATAGAGCCTGACAGTATTTTTTCTTAGGATTAAATGAAATAATCCATATAAAGTATTTTCAAACTTTCAAGTATTATCTACACTTAGGCTGTTATTAGGCCAGTGGGAGAAACATTTATAGTGAATGTAAATTAAATGAATATATCACAGATCTTGGCTATGTCTATGCACAATATACTAACTGACCTGTAACATAGCTGATCATAGAACATTTTCTGTCTTCATAGTCAATACTCATTCCTCCAATGACTTGGACTAGTTGGTCATTGTTTATAGATCTGCATATCTGTATAGATTTGATCAATAGTCATTCTTTCACCATTTGTTGTTTCCTTATGAGGATAGTTAGGTGAAGATCTTTTCAGTGGTTAAAGATCAGCTCCAGGAGGTTTTCCAGTTCTGGTTCTTAAATCAACTGGTGGAAAAAAGGAATCTGCATACAGCACTAACTGGAGCATCCCTCTGAAAGCAAGAGAGAAGTAAGTGGTGGATGTGAGTAGTTTGTACCACAAAACAAATAGAGGACTATTCATGGAGATTAACTAGATATGGTGAGATGACAAGATAACCAGTGCATACTAATATCCTCACAGTAGCAGGAGAAATTGAGAAATGTTAACAAACAGGTTAGATGGGTACCCTACTGCATGTTTCTTAGAAGATATAAACAAGTTGTAAAAGATGGGGGAAAAGTACTTGTAGTCTACATAGTTAAAAAGAATATCTACATTAATGAGAATACAATTAGAGTATTTTAAGTTCAATATTTGGGGAAATGGTTGAAAAAATATGGATTAGCATGAAGGTCTTTTATCCAAAGAAATGAGAATAATAGATAATCAGACAATTGGTATAGCAATATTGGAGCGAAACAATTTGGTTTAAGTCAAAAAGGAAACAAAAAACTATTGGCCTAGAGTTGAGAGGGTTCAAATGCCAGTTAGGTGATCCTCCAGGTATGATCATTCAAATTTTTTGCTTAAGATCTATCCATGGTTCTCTCTGACCTCTGAGATAAAATATAAATTCCTTAGCATGACATATAAAGGCCATCACAATCTGGCTCTATAGTCCCTTTTCAAGACTATTTTCTATTATTTCCCTTCAAGTATTCTAGATTCCAGCTACCGCAGGATAATTGTTTTTTCTTGAAATCAGTATTCTATCTCACACTCCTAGACCTTTGCAAATGTTCTTTCTTATACCTGAATCTATTCCTTTCTCACCTCCAAAATTCAGAATAGCAAGTTTTATATAGATTGGGATGGCTTTACCTTTGTGAGTGGCCTTTAATTATATCCCTTTATAATCTTTCTACCAAAAAAATTTGGTTTTAGGGCCATTTTTTATATTAGTATCTCATTGCATTCTCAACCTAATGCTGAAAAACTGGATTGGCTGGAGATGGGCCTGGTACCAATAACAATAATAACAACTAAGTGCTTACTATATGCTAGACACTGGCCTAATGACTGAGAATACTAATATATAAGCCAAAAAATAAAAAGAGGCATTTGGTGCCCACAAGGAGTTTGCATTCTAAAAATGATAAAGAGTGATTTTCCCAAAGTAATATGTAGCTTGATCTCAACTCCTCACATATTCTCCAGCAAATTCCCCTTCATTATGTCTATTCTCCTGCATTTCCTACTTCTCTACTAGCTACTTCTCTTGGTGAAACAATTACACTTAAAAAAAAAACAAAGTAAAGCATAACAAAACAAAACAAAACACCTAAACTTGATTCAAATATGTCTACTATTGTCCTGTGTGTTCTCTCTCTAGCTATTGGTTAAACTCCTTGACAAAACTGTTTACAACCAGGACCTCCAATCTGAATCCTGACATTCTCTTCTAAATTCTTTGCCACCTGACTTTTTACCACATTGTTCAATTCAAGAAACTCTTCCTAAAGTTTCCAATAACCCCTCTCCTTTCTAGCTTTTTGTAACAGTCCTCTCTTGGTTTTCTTTTATCTATTTGATCACTCCCCAGCATCCTTGGTTGGCTCTGCCTCCAGGCTATAGTCAGTAAAAATAAAAGTGCTCCAAAGGTTTGTCCATACCCAAATCTTTCCCCTCTCTACTATCTTACTTGGTGTTCTCATTAGATCTCACAGATTCAATTAATATCTTTAAGTAGCTGATTCCCTGATCTCTCCATCCAGTTCTCTCTGCTGAGCTAAAATCATACCTTCTAATTATCTCATTAACATCTTGAACTGGAAGCATCCCAAAGTTAATATTTCCAAAATAGAACTGTTTTTTTCTGCTGAAACTTTCTTCTTCCCAATTTCCTTATTGTAGTCTGGTCATCTCTGTCCTCACATCTCTTCTATACATTTATATTTCCCCATCCCTAATTCAGATCCTCATCACTTATCTCCTTAACCATTAACATAGACTTCTAGTTGATTTCTCCTCACCAAGTCTTTTCTCATTCCAATCCATTCTGCACTTAACTGCCAAAGTGATTTTCTAAAAAGTTGAAGTCTGACCTTGTCAACCTCAATTCAATTAAAGCCAGTATCTTCTTTTTACCTCCAGGATCAAGAATAAAATGTTGTTTGGCTTTTAAAGCCTTGTAAATATTGCTCCATCCTATCCTTATGGTCTTCTTAGACTTTGCTCCTTATATATTACATTCCATCTTCTCAATCCATGTCCTTGCACTGACTTCTCCCATTCCTGGGTTTCAATCTCTCTCTCTGTCTCTCTGTCTCTCTTTCTCTCTCTCCCTCCTCCCTCCCTCCCTTTGCCTGGCTCTCTTTCTCCCTTTCTCTCTCTTTTTCTTCCTCCCTTCCTCCCCCCCCCCCACTTCTACCTCTTGCCTCCTCTGGCTTCCTTTATGATTCAGCTCAAATCTCACCTTTCCCAAAGCAGGAAGCATGCTGCCTCTTTTACTATCTTCATTCTACCTCTACTCTGAGTCTCATGGAAGCTAGATGATACAGTGGGCAGAATGGTAGGCCCTGAGTCAGTATAAAACTGAGTTCAAATTTGACTTCAGATACTAACTGTGTGACCCTGGGCATGTCACTTAACTCTGTTTGCCTTAGTTTCCTCGCAAACTAGTATCTTTGCCAAGAACAATCCAAATGGTGTGACAGTCAGACACAACTAAAAAACAACTCTGTCTTTCCTTAGAGATTAATCTCTCTTTACACTGATTATTTTTTATATATATGGTGATTTTTGTGTTGTCACTCCTATTCAAATGTGAGTTCCTTGAGACCCAGCACCATACATTTGTCTTTAATTATATCTCCAGTACTTAACAGTAAACGCTTGAAAATTACTTACAATGACAGCATATTAGTTTTCTGTATTCCTTATTTCTGTCAAATATTGGGTAAATTACATAATTTTATTTCAAAAAGAAGACTTTACCTCTAGCAAAGAATATTTGGTGAGAGATGAGGGGGAGCTTTAGGGTGGGTCTCAATCTAGGAGTCATGATTTCATTGTTAACCTTCTTAAATTCCTCTTAAACATGAGAACAATAGAAGAAAAAATAACCAAGAGAATGAATGGTCAAACACTGAGGTTACCAGATCTTATAACAGGTTGTACACAGGTTCAACCTGATATAGGTACATTGCAGAAAATTCCCTTTGCGGGACCCCATTAAATCCCTTAAAAGAATTAATAACACAAATATGGTTAATGACAGCAGTAGCCCTGAACTGGTTGTTTGGGTGAGGGGTGTTAATTGCTATGACAACTGTGTGTGTAGAGAGCTGTTCTACAGATGATTTCAATGGCAGTTATTTGCAAAGGGTGGTGTAATGAGTTTTAGTATTTTCTTCTTTAAATTCATGAAGTCAGAGGGTGAGCCAAAAATAGCATCTGGTCCTGCTAAGACACGAGCTCCTCAGCAGTGGTAAGCTACACACTTTGCCTCGTCAGCAGTCACCATCATGGGGTGATTATTAAGTGTTCACTGGCATAGGGCAATGTATTAGAAACTCCATGATACCTTTCCTTTAAGATATTGCATTTCTAATCTACTACTGGTGTCAACAACACATAGAAAGGCATTTTAAGGTATACATGTTTGATATTTGTATCCATGAGTTAGGAGATATATATGTATATGTGCACATATATTGATATCTACATGTATGCACATATGTATCTATATTTACACATATATGAACATAAATGTACATAAATACCTCCTATGTATGTATATACACACAGAGAAGTATTTGCAGGACTATATCTATATGTGAGGCAACTAGGTAGCACAGTAGATAGAATATTGGTTCTGGAGTCAAAAAGACTCATCTTCCTGAATTTGTATTTTACCTCAGACACCTACTAGCTGTGTGATCCTGAACAAGTCACTTTATCTATTTGTCTCAGTTCTTTTTCTGCAAAATGAGCTGGAGAAGGAAATGGCAAAGCATTTCAGTATCTTTGCCAAGAAAACCACAAATAAGGGTCACGAAGAGTTGAACACAACTGAAAGGAAAGAACAACAAATGGGCATATGAGCATGCATGTAGAATATGTGTATATATGTGTATATGCATGTATTTCAGTCTTCAGAATGAGTGGAGAAATAAAATTGCTGTAAAGACTAAGAAAACACCAGGATGCTGTTATTCAAAGTACAGTAAATGGGGAGCTTTGATCTGCTTGTCATCTCTCTCTCCTTCTTGTCTCATAGCTCTTTAGTCTCTTTTAATTTGTTATCACAATTCATCTCATGCTCCCAAACTGTGGATGTATATATCCTCTTTTCTTTCTATACCCTCTCATGTGTTGATCTTAGCTCTCATGGTTTCATTTATCATCTCTATGGAGATGACTCCCAGATCTAGCCCTGTTATCTTTCTTGAGCTCCAGTACTTTATCACAAACAACCAGAGAGAATTTCCCCATGAGAGTAAAAAAAAAAAAAGAAAAAGCAAGAACATCTTATCATCATTTAATAGTCATGCAAGTGGCTAAAGAAGGTACCGTGGAATGTGGTCAGCCATCAAAGATGTCAAGATCATCCACTACATTCCAGGCCATCTCCATTCATTTTGGCATTTGTATTTCCCTTGGACTTTGATGACTCTGGAAAAAAGTGAGACTGATGATTTTGTGCAACCCTGCTTCATTTAAATCCAATTCATGTGTAAGTACATGACCCCATGATATTATTGTCCCTCTTCAAAAATGAAGGATGAAAAATAACAACAATGGGCACTTCATACTATATGTGCTGGAGAGATCTAAAACTCAATATGATAGAAACAGAATCCTTCCCTATTTCTATAAAGTCACCCTTCTAGTCACCTAGCTTCACATCTGTAGCATGATCAACCTCCACAACCTCCTTTATTCCAATCTTGTTTCCACTTCTACCATAAGTTATCAATGAGCAGCTTGTAAAGTGCTCTGGGTTGGAAACCCTCTTTGATTCTGTATATAAGGACAAAGTGTGGGTGCTTATCCTCAGAGTTTATATTCTATTGGATGAGATGGCACGTATTCATATAGTAAACTTGTGGCACCCCCTCTGGAACTACTCTTCACATTATGCATTTGTTTTGTGATGCCCAGAGGTTTGGTTGATTATTTCTTACTCTTGATGTTTTTAGGGGTGCCCATTATTCTTACTCCCTCATCCTTATACTTTTGACTGATTTTCAGTCTTAATTATCAAAGGTATTTAGTACTAGAAGATAATAGGAAGTTGATAGAAAACATTCCTCCAAAAAGAGTCCAGGACACACATCTTCCACAAATACACATAGTATGCATAGACAGAATGGAATCAAACTTGGAATACTATCATAATAAGGAACAGGGGAAGACAATTTTTGTTTTTCAGGCATTTTCAACTCTATCTCTATTTGGGGTTTTCTTGGTGAAGATAATGGAGTGGTTTGCCATTTCCTTCTCTGGCTCTTTTTACAAATGAGGAAATTGAGACAAATTTGTCCAGGATCACACAGCTAATATTTGAGGCCAGATTTGAACTCAGAAGATGTTTTCCTGATTCAAATCTCAATACTCTATCCACTGTGCCACCTTCCTACCTCTATATAGGCAATATGTGTGGACAATTGGTAAACTCATAGCTCTCAATTATTGGAAGTCTTTTTTCATACAGACAGTTGACATTGTTCTGTGGTGTAAGAGGTCGCTCCTTAAAGTTTCTTCTTCCATGAGGTGAGTGTTTTTTGGATCACGTAGGCATATTTTTCCATTTTTGTCCTTAATGAGACATTTTTACTTCTTACTCCCCCAAAAGTAAGCCCTTGAACTTTAGTTCTTCCACCAGTAGACTAGTATGGCATTTGATCACTAACACAACTGAAATTCTTCCAGCTATTTAAAGCTCTGGGGGTTGTGGTTAGCTTCTTTGACTAGGCAATCACACTTTTCCCTTCTTGATTCAAAGAAAGAGAATATTTTTTTTATAATCAAGTAAATAGCTTATTGGTCAGTTTAGAGGAGGGTTAGGTTAGGGTAACATTTTTATAAAGGAATCAGAGGATATAGAGTATTATTTTTATATTTCAAAAACTTAAACATGTCTTTTGATTGATTGACTGAGGTAGGGGAATAGACCCTTCCCTTCTTCACAAGTAAATACAATGTATTTTTTTCCATAGGAAAGCACCAACAACTGAGAGATCACAGAGACTACACACAAAGAATCACTTGGAGCTGCGCATTGAAGGTATCTACAGATTCTAAAAGGCTACATATGAACACATATTCATGATTATAATTAAAATTTTCTCTATATATCATGCAGTGACATAGTCTAGAAATTATATAAATATTATATATTAATAATCTTATATCATTGTACTTTATTATATACACATGTATACATACATATTTCATGTGTGTATATATGTATGTGAATAAGTTATAATACACATATATAAATACTGACATTAATTGTGTATATATATACTTTCTTCACAATAATACAATGCCCTAATAGCATAAATATTACTATACTCATTTTACAGATGAAGAAATTAAAGCCTAATGAGGAAAAATGACTTGCGCTAAGTCACACAGCTAGACATAACCTACTTGAACTCCAATCCAGGTCTACTGAAACTGAGCACAGTGTTCTTTATACCACTTTTAAATCTCCCATGATACTGTTCTCTGTTTCCATTTTATGTCACTTGGAAGGGGAATTCTTAATTGCAAATCTGTGTCTTTTTTGATGAATTCTGGGAATAAAAATATCTATCTTGTAGCAATTGGGAAGTCTGAGAAATCCTCTGGCTCTCTGCTCTTTCTCTCCACCCCCAGAGCTGATCAGCATGTGAACCATCTGGTCCAATATTAAACAGAGCTTTTGCTAGGTTTATTTTTATGATTTGGATTGGTGGGGGTTTTCAATTAATTTTCTTAATTGCTGAGCCAAAAAAACAATTGCTTCAGAGAGAAGGAAGATTAGATGAGAAGTGTTTTGCTCATCAACTGAGCCACCATGTTCACTAACCTTTATTTAACCCTTACCTTCTGTCTTAGACAATAATACATATTATTGTCTAATACATATATTGTCTAATATATATATATATATATATATATATATATATATATATATATGTTCCAAGGGAGAAGAGTAGTGGAAAGGACTAGGCAATGGGGGTTAAATGATTTGTCCAGGGTCACACATCTAGGAAGTGTCTAAGGTCATATTTGAACTCAGAACCTCACATGTCTCAAAGCAATGAGATACCCAGCTGACCTTCTCTAACTTTCTAGAAGGGAGCCTTGAATGCCCTTGTACCATGGATCTTCACAGAATATCTAAAAGTGAAGATCCTCTTGTGATGATCCCATTGCTGATTTGTCAGGTGAGACAGTAAAGGAGCAAGTTCTTTCCAAAAGGAATTTGAGTTTTGCCAGAAAAGAGGAAGATCAGAACAAAACAGGTGCAAAAGTGTTACAGCTATTGAAGTATTGATGTAACCATCTTACATCCCATAAAGTAGTAGCATTTGGCAGCACAGCATAAACAATTAGATGAAACTTGCCAGTAACCCACTTGTCTGCAATGGAATAATATCCTATCAGAATTTCCCTGCATTCTATCCAGAATTCTACAAAACCTTGTTAATGGGCTGATTCATCACATCCAGGTTTGATTCCAAAAGAAAGGCAAGAAATAGGATTTTCCCATTGTGAACACTGTGGGAAACAGAACAGCAAAGACAAAATGAGTTCCTCCTCTCCATAAAGAGAGTCAAATTTTTTCCATATTACCTTCCCTCACCCCAAGCCCAAACATACTAATCATGTGATTGATAACACTTTTCATGATGAAAATCAGATTCAAAATTGGTCCTTGAGGATAAAAGAAGTCAATAGCTCCTCTTGAAACTGAGAATGAATAGAGATGCTCTAGAAGCGCTACACATTTTTGATTTGGGTAGTTAACTGACTTACAAGATGTTTCTGACTGCAGTTTCAGATGGATGGTTTTAATCAGAGTTTAAATGCCATGGGACTTCACAGAGCATCAGAACTAGGGCTGATTTTGACTGGGCGTGGGGAGTGAAGAAGCTGGGAAAAGAGCCACTGAATGAAGTGCTAGGATCTTATTTCTCCATTAACCATTAAAGTTCTGGTTTCTTTTTATAATAACAGTAACAGCAACCATTTGAATGAGCCTGACTCAGAGACAGGCTCTTTAATCCCTTTGTCAAGCTGACTCTGACACATCTGTGAGGTGCCCTTGGCCAAGTCACTTAATCTATAACCACAGAGGAGCCACTTGGACTACACATTATTTTAAAAAAAATTTTTTTTTGGAAAATTTGATTTAATTAGTTAATTTAGAATATTTTTCCATGGTTAAAAGATTCATGTTCTTTCCCTCCACTCCTCCCACTCCCCTTCCATAGACAACAAATTATTCCACTGGGATTAAATGTG
Source organism: Monodelphis domestica (assembly GCF_027887165.1). Classification (NCBI taxonomy): domain Eukaryota; kingdom Metazoa; phylum Chordata; class Mammalia; order Didelphimorphia; family Didelphidae; genus Monodelphis; species Monodelphis domestica. The sequence goes on along the minus strand of NC_077229.1, from coordinate 140,758,215 downwards.
TCATTGATCAAGACCTATTTCCATATTATTAATATTTAGAGTCTACATCACCAATCATATCCCCATCATGTGATCAAGGAAATGTTTTTCTTCTGCATTTCTACTCCCACAGTTCTTTCTCTGGATGTAGATAGTATTCTTTCTCATAAGTCCCTCAGAATTGTCCTGAGTCATTGCATTGCTGCTAGTAGATATTGGACTATACATTATTGAATAGTGACCAATGTGAAGATTAAAATTAACTCTCCTTTGATTATAACAGTGAAAATACTTAACTTTCCCCTGATTGTGAAGATTAAATTATAACCCCTGCCTATTTTTAGAACATGGTAGGAGATCTGCCTATTTTTAGATCTAATCACCAAAAGTGCAAATATCCCACTTAATCATGAAGTGGGAGGTTTGTGACCCAAGTGTGTAATAGTGGGTAATGAATCAGAATCAACTAACTGCCTTCTGGGCAGTCCTAGAGCTGAGTGTCAGCTGTGATTGGTAGATGTGGAATTAAGGGAAGTGACACAAGAGAAAATGTCTTTAAAAGTAGAGTTTGACTTGGAACTGGGACTGGGAGTAAAAGTTCTTGAGAGAGAAAGTTCTTCTGGTAATTCTTCATTCTTTGGAGTGCTGACTGGACCTGAGACCCTGTTTTCCTGGTAAGACTGATAAAGAATCTGCTGACTGGACTGACACATGGTGAGTGAAGGGCTGATTCTTAACTGTTGATTTTTCTCTGAAGAGACTGGCCTCAGGAAGACCTACTCTTGAGAGAGGCTTCCCCAGGCCCTTGGCTTTGCTGAGACTGAAACTACTTCTCCAGGCCCAGAAGGACTGTGAGTAAATTACTTAGGGCTCAAGCTAGATATCTTACCTTATCTTTTCTCTGATTTCTTGCTTCACTCTTTCTACATTTTGTAATGAAATTGTAAATAAAATCTCTGGAATTAATTAAATTCCTGGAGACCACACTCTTAAAATATAAAATCCAACCCTTTTAAAAATAAACCCCTTTTCCCCCTTACACCAATCTGCCTTGATACAGGGAGTTTTCTCTAAAGGAGTAATGATATCACTGGTCCATATTAAAAGAATAATAATAATCACAGAAGTGACATCATAGTACTTATACAGTCATTTTAATATTTTCAAAGTGCTTTATAAATATACATATACATCTCATTTGAAAAATCAAAACAACCCTGAGAATAGTGGCTATTATTAATGTTATATTACAAAGGAGAAATCGGATTATACTTGCTTAGAATTACAGAGCTGAGAAGTATTTGAGATGAGATTGACACTCAGGTCTTCCTGACTTCAAATCAGGCCTTTTTTCACTATGTTTTATATTTATAATGATTAATAATTAGCATATTCAGTGAACTACATTCATGTAGTTTTGATTTTTGATTTCTAAAAGTATAATTTATTCAACTTAAGCAATATCACAATTTTTGTTATCTACATGAGAGATTATAATATCTACACCCATCTTTAACCCTATCCACATTTGTGGGTTTTTTTCCTTTATTTTCTTTATTTTGGCCTCTGATTTCATTAGTCTAAGGAACTCCCTCCATACAGGTGGGCACATTACTTTTTAGTAAATGATGGTCTAAGGCAGATTGGTGGAATAGGGGTTAGCGTGCTGGGCCTGGAGGCAGGGAAGATTTATCTTCCTGAATTCAAATCTGGCCTCAGACAGTCACTCTGTTTGCCTCAGTTTTCTCATTTGTAAAGTGACCTAATAAAAGAAATGGCAAACCACTCTGGTAAACCCCAAATGGAATCACAAAGAGGTGGGCATGATTAAAAATTACTGAATAACAAAAAATTATAGTCTTAGAGCTACCTTGAGCATTAAAAGATTATTCAACTTACCCATTTTAAGGAAGTATAATTATCCTTCATGAATTTTTCCCTAGAGTAAGGGATATATGTCTTCTTTCACAACATGATGGATATGTATGGTATGATAATGAATGTACAATATATAAATTATTATCTGCTATCTCAGGGGAAGGGAAGAAGTGGGAAGGAGGGTGAGAACATGGATTGTGAAATGCCAGAGAACATTGTATCAATATATAAAAAATAATCTATTACTAAATCAAAAATTGACTCTCAACCTTGTATACTTTTCTTCTCCAACCTTTTAAATGAGACTTTTGTTCCTAGAACTGCTGATCACCACAATCTTCATTTGAAAACATAAATCTCAAGCACTTGTAGGCAAATCCTATCTTGCTCTATTATTCTTTATCTTCTTAGCATTTATAACTGAATCTAACCTATAAATGTTCCAGTGTGACTATAATTAGCTTAAAGTTATTTGCTATATATTTATAATTATAGAAACAGTAGCAATCAAAGATAATAGGACCAAAAAACCACCAATACTCTAGATCATATTTTTTAAAAAAGCCCAATTATTTAAATGATCATAGATCTAGAACTATAAAGGAACTCCAGAAACCATCTAGTTTGAAATTTCTTATTTCATAAATGAGAAAACTGAATTGATGCAACACTATAATAGTCTCTAACCTGAGAGAACATGACTCTTGAAGTATTTTTTTAAACCCTTACCTTCCGTCTTGGAGTCAATACTGTGCATTGGCTCCAAGTATTTTTTTATGTTTTTAGTATCAGTTGTTATATTGTTTGCATATTGAATGGGTTAGAAACAATGTCATTTATTGATCTAATAGCTCCTCATGGGTAGAGGAACATGAATTCTGGAAAATGAACTGGTAAAATTTTCTTTTAAACAAACAAGGAAATATTGGGTGGTTTTCAAGATAAGCTCAAATTTATTGGCTATTTTCCTCAGGAATATGAAAATGAAAAACAAATTTCATTTTGGGTAAGGCTATATGTGGCAAACTGGATTCTGCACTTAAAAATAATATCATATGTTTATAATACACTTAAAAGTGATATTAAATGTTCATCTAATTTCATTCCTACCTTAGAGACTGAAAACATGGTGTTTAAGGAATTTGAATTGCCACATACTTTTTTCCATAAAATTAGAACTAGAATTCAGGTTTCCTGATTCCTAAGCAGTTATTTTTCTAGCAAATCATGTTGTCACAAGTTACAGATCAGAATTCCTTACTAAGACTACACTCCACCTATACACATACCTAGAGACATACAGAGAGACAGAGACACAGAGAGAATCAGTTTGTGGTTTCTTTGGCATAGAGAACTCCCTGTATGAGGAAACTCTTTCTGTCAATGAATGTATGCACTTTCTTTGCAGTTTATAATCTGATAAAATTTCACTGAGCACAGGGAAGAGTTTAAGTACTTTTTCCATTATAGCATAACCAGTATGTTTTAAAAGCAGAACTTCCATTAATCTCCTTGATTCCACAGTGCCCTCTCTGTCTCTCTTTCTGCTCATGTCTCTCCGTCTCTGTCTTTGTCTTTCTGTCTGTCTCTCTCTGTTGTGTTTGTCTGTCAAATGGGATTAAATGAAAAAATATGTATAAAGAACTAAGCACAGTGGGGACCTCTAGGTGTCTCAGTGGATTGAACACCAGTCCTAGAGATAGGATCTGGATTCAAATACTTCTTAGCTATGTGACCCTACACAAGTAACTGAACCCCCATTCCCTAGCCCTGTTCTGCCTTAGAACCAAAATGAAATATTTCTATCTGGCAAAATAAGCCAGAAGGTGAGGGTTAACAAAAAGAACTAAGCACAGTGCCTGACACATAGTAGAAACTATATAAATGCTTATACTCTCTCTGGGTCTCTCTGTGTGTCTGTCTCTCTATGTCTCTCTTTCTCTCTCATACATACACACATTTTTAAGCACACAAATGTTTACATACACATTACAGTCACATAGCATCATGTAGTTGGAAGAAATATCCAGCTCAAACCTGAACAGGAATGCTTAGCGTAATAATTCCTGAAATGGATTGGAGACAGGAAGGCTAAGAAAGTGCTACAAGAATCCAAGGGACAAATGATGCACACCCAAACTCAAGGAGCCGTAATGGGAATAGAAAGAATGCTATAGAACTAAGAGATGTTTAGGAGGCAGAATTGAAAAGGCTTGCAATTTTGTCTGTGAGAGGTAAGAATCTGTCTAATCTTCACCTTTCTAGGGGAAGAGGTGTATTGAAGAAAGACTTCTGACAATGTTCTTCCCGACACCTCTTCCAGTCTGATCTCCAGCTTCCGTTTTTTTAGAGGAGTCACCCTTCACTCAATGGTGAATGTTATCATATCTGGCCACACTCTTTAAAACCCAGTGATTTGGAACCCAGTAGATTATCTTCCAAATGCTATTCCCTATTCTATAACCCAATTTATTTTTCCATCCCCATAACTAAATACAACACAGAGCTTATACTGTGCCCTCTAGGATGCCCATTTCATTAGCAAACATGCTTCCTCTTTAACTTCTTCTACTACTCCTTCCAGTTATGAGCTACTATTGAATCCTGGCTCCCTTTATTTTTTTTTAATTTTAAACATTATTTTATTTGGTCATTTCCATACATTATTCACTGGAAACAAAGATCATTTTCTTTTCCTCCTCTCCCCCCCTCCCACCACCTTTCCCTCTCCCATAGCCGACTCACGATTCCACTGGTTATCACATGTATTCTTGACTAGAACCCATTTCCCTGTTGTTGGAATTTGCATTAGAGTGTTCATTTAGAGTCTCTCCTCAGTCTTATCCCCTCAACCCCTGTAGTCAAGCAATTGCTTTTCATCAGTGTTTTTACACCCACCGTTTATCCTCTGCTTGTGGATAGTGTTTTTTAGATCCCTGCAGATTGTTCAGGGACACTGCATTGACACTAATGGAGAAGTCCATCACCTTCGATTGTGCCACAATGTATCAGTCTCTGTGTACAATGTTTTCCTGGTTCTGCTCCTTTCGCTCTGCATCACTTCCTGAAGGTATTTCCAGTCTCCATGGAATTCCTCTACTTTATTATTCCTTTTAGCACAATAGTATTCCATTACCAATATATACCACAATTTGTTCAGCCATTCCCCAATTGACGGGCATCCCCTCGTTTTCCAATTTTTGGCCACCACAAAGAGTGTAGCTATGAATATTCTTGTACAAGTCTTTTTCCTTATTATCTCTTTGGGGTACAAACCCAGCAGTGCTATAGCTGGATCAAAGGGCAGACAGTCTTTTATCACCCTTTGGGCATAGTTCCAAATTGCCCTCCAGAATGGTTGGATCAATTCACAACTCCACCAGCAATGAATTAATGTCCCCACTTTGCCACATCCCCTCCAGCATTCATTACTTTCCATAGCTGTCATGTTAGCCAATCTGCTAGGTGTGAGGTGATACCTCAGAGTTGTTTTGATTTGCATCTCTCTGATTATAAGAGATGTAGAGCACTTTTTCATGTGCTTATTAATAGTTTTGATTTCTTTGGCTTCGAACTGCTGTTCATGTCCCTTGCCCATTTGTCAATTGGAGAATGGCTTGATTTTTTGTACAATTGATTTAGTTCTTTATAAATTTGAGTAATTAAACCTTTCTCAGAGGTTTTTATGAAGATTGTTTCCCAATTTGTTGCTACCCTTCTGATTTTTGTTACATTGGTTTTGTTTGTACAAAAACTTTTTAATTGGATATAATCCAGATTATTTATTTTGCATTTTGTAACTCTTTCTAATTCTTGCTTGGTTTTGAAGTCTTTCCCTTCCCAAAGGTCTGACATGTATACTATTCTGTGTTCGCCTAATTTTCTTATAGTTTCCTTCTTTATGTTCAAGTCATTTACCCATTTTGAATTTATCTTGGTGTAGGGTGTGAGGTGTTGATCTAAACCTAATCTTTCCCACACTATCCTCCAATTTTCCCAGCAGTTTTTATGAAATAGTGGATTTTTGTCCCAAAAGCTGGGATCTTTGGGTTTGTCATTTACTGTCTTGCTGAGGTTGCTTGCCCCCAGTCTATTCCACTGATCCTCCTTTCTGTCTCTTAGCCAGTACCAAATTGTTTTGATGACCGCTGCTTTATAATATAGTCTGAGATCTGGGACTGCAAGACCCCCTTCCTTTGTATTTTTTTTTCATTATTTCCCTGGATATCCTTGATCTTTTGTTCTTCCAAATGAACTTTGTTATGGTTTTTTCTAAATCAGTAAAAAAAAAATTTTGGAAGTTCCATGGGTATGGCACTAAATAGATCGATGAGTTTAGGTAGGATGGTCATTTTTATTATATTGGCTCGTCCTACCCATGAGCAGTTGGCTCCCTTTATTTAGATGGCATAGCTTCGCTAGTCACCCTGGTCAGTTCTGATTGCATGTTCACACATTCTCCTTAGTTCACTGGTTGAGGAGAAGGAGATGACACATTCAGATTCTCCCCCTTCCTCCAAAAAACTCTTCCTTTGAGGTTCAGGCTATTTATGTCTTCCACTCAATCCCCTTCCTTCCTTTAGTTTTAGGCTTACAATTTTTTCTCTTCTTCCCAACTCCTGCCTTCATACTAGATTTCAACATACATATTGACATTCCCTCAGACTTCCTAACCACTCAGTTCCTCAGACGTATGGCTTTGATTTTGCCATCACCTACAAATGGAAGACCTCCACATTCAAGAATTCTGAAATATCCTTATCAAACCATAACCATTTGGCCTTTCACCTCTCCCTCTGCCTTCTCCTAGAAAAATCTATGCTTCATACTCACTGTGATTTACAATCCTTTGAATCCTTAGTTCTCTCCCAGACCATCTCCCCTGCAGTAGCTAATCTCTTTTTTCTTCTTCCCATTTTGAGCCTGAGGTAAAGAAATTCAATTCTGTTTTCCTTTCTTGAATTCCTGTCCCAATTTATCTGGTCAATTATCAGTTATACTCTGCCAAGCCTCAGCATTAGATCATTCCCAGCATTTGCTGCCCTTACTCCTACACATGTGCTGCTGCTTGAAGGTAAAGAAAATCACACAATTGTTCTGAATGTGTCCATTACAAATTTTTGTTATGCAACCTCAACTGGGCCCTTATTTGTTTCTAGGCAATCCTATTATATTTCTCTGAACAACTTATTGTCCTACTCTCCACAGATGCTCTTCCAAACCTTTTTATCCCTCCTCAAATCTCCCATGGCCCCTCTTTCTTCCATTATCTCAATGAAGATCCTTGTCTCATATTTTATCAAAAAAATTGAGATTATTCTCCATGAGCTCAATCTTCTTCCCTCTTCTTCAACTCCTATAACTCAGATACCTTCTGCTACCATCTCCTTGTCTTATATAATGAAATGTCCTAACTCCTTAGGAAGACAAACTCCTCTACTTGGAAATTCCTTTCCATCCTATCTCCTCCAACCTTGTAACACTTAATTACATATTTCAATCTCTTCCTGTCCACAAACTTGTTCTCTACAGCTTACAAACATATGTCTCTCTCATCCTGAAAAACTAAAACAAACTCATTTGATCCTCCAATCCTTTCCATCATCCTGTCTCTTCTCTCCTTTGTAGCTAAATTCATCAAAAAAAAATGTCATCTAGAGTAGATGACTCTACTTTCTTTTTTCTCATTCTCTTCTTAAGCCCTTATAATGTGACTTTTGAGCTTATTATTTCAATAAAACAGCTCTCTCTAAAGTGACTAATGTTCTCTTAGCTATTGAATTCAATTACTTTTTTTCTTAGTTTTTATTCTTCTTAGCCTCTGTAATCATTAACACTGTTGACTCCCCTCCTTGAAACTTCTCTCTATGTTTTCCTACTACCTATCTGACTGCTTCTTCTTAGTCTCCTTTTCTGGATCCTTATCCAAATCATATCTTCTAACAATAAGTGTTTCTCAGGATTCTGTCCTGAATGTTCTTTTTTCCCCTTATACTATTTCACTTAATGGTCTCATCAACTCCCACAGAATTAATCACCATTTCTATATTATTGTTTTTCAAATTTATTTCTTCCCCAATTATTCTACTAACTTCCAATCTTTTGGACTTTTCAAATTGTATGTTCAGTAGACATCTTAAACTAAATATGTACAAAACAGAACTCATTATCTTTCCCCTAAATCCCCCATCCACAGTATCTTCCCTATTACTATTGAGAGTAGCAGCATCTTCTCAATCTCTCAGGTTCACAAGCAAGGAATTATATTGGAATCCTCATTATTTTTTGTGTCCCCCATATCCTCTCTAATGTCTCTCAAATACTCTCTTCTATCCTCAGTCACTATCATTGTTCTACTGAAGTCCCTCATCACCTTATGCACAAACCATTGCATTAGACTGATGATGGGTATTCCTGCATCCCCACTCCATTCCATCCTCTATTCAGTCCCCAAAGTGCTTTCCTAAAACTCAGGTAAATATAACCATGTCACTCTATCCATCTCTTCTCAATAAATTTCAGTGACTCTTTATTTCTTCCAGGGTCAAATGTAAAGTTCTCCATTTGGTGTGTAAAATTATTTGTAATCTAGCTCCATCCTTCCCTTCAGTTTTCTTAAGCTTCACACTCTGATCCAATGACACTTGTCTCCTGGACTGTTCCTATAAGAAGAGGATTCATTTTCTTGATTCCAGGAATTTTCTCAAGCTGATCTCCATGCCTGAAATGGCTTTCTCCTAAACTCTTCCTGTTAATTTCCCAAGATTCATTTCATTCCAACTAAGATATCATCTTTTATAGGAAATCTTTCCTAACCCTCTTAATTCTAATATCTTCCCTCTGCTAATTATTTCCTATTAATCTCATATATAGTTTATATATATATATATATATATATATATATATATATATGCTGTCTTTTGCCTCTGTTTTTACCCCCAGACCTTAGCACAGCCCCTGGCATATAGTAGATGCTTAATAATTTTTATTAATTAATTAAATAACTGAGAGTGAAAAATTCAGGCTAATTACTAGGAGTCAAATTGGCATAATGGAAAATGGTGATTTTCTCGATAGAATTAATGAAGTTAAGAAGAAAGGTAGATAATGACAGCTAGAATTTATGTAGAGCATAAAAATTTGCAAAACACTTTACCATAATCATCTAATTTGATCCTTACAAGCAGCTGATAGTTAATTATTATATTTTCATTATAAGATTAGGAAACTAAAGTAGAAGCTGAAGGACTTGCTCAGGGTCACAGAGCTGGCAAGTATCTAAGACCACAGTTGAACTTAGGTCTTCTTGGCTCTAGGTTTAACTCTATCAAGTGTATGATCGGGTGGCCCTAGATTTAGGAAGGAAGATCATGAGTTTAATTTTTGTTATATTGAATTTGAAATGCTTATGAGATCTGCCAAGATGGTAGAAATATGGCACTGGGACTGTGGAGAGTAGAGAGACAGACAGAAAGTTCTGGGAGTTATCTGCTTGGATATCTTTATGGCAGCTGATCAGGTAACCTAGTGAGAAGGCTTAGAGACAGAAGAGGAGAGGGCCTAAGATAGAACCCTGAATTCAGATCTCTCTGAATTGCAAGACCACTATCCTCCCTGCTTCACCACTCTGCCTGCCAAGCCTGGCTGAATGACTGACTCTCCTCCTCCATCCATTCCTGGTCTTTGGTATTCCCCAACAAAGAACCTGTGATTCCTCTCCTATTGGTAGGTAGTTAACTGTCACAGGTTAGGATGAATGAGAAGGAAAGGGAAGATACAAGACCCAAAATGTGATGTCACGCTTACCCCAAGCTGAGATAATGCCCTCCTTCCTGAACTGCTGAGGGGCCCCACAGCTTCTGACAATGGCCCCTTCTAAGGACTCCAGATTCACTTAGCATTCCTATGCTAATGTACTTACCAGGGCCTGGGCCCCCAGCTTTGTTTCTGGACTGTATGCATTCATATTGTTCTCTCAGGCTCCCCACAACCTCAGTTTTTCTTTAAAGGTGAGGAGGTTACCAGGAAGTATTGGGAAGATTTGTTCCAGGTTGAAAAGTTGTGCTAATTACTTATAAATGCTGGGTAAGCAATATAGTTTGCATAAAACTCTTAATAAGCAGACATGACCAGGTGTTAAATATGATTTATGTTCTCTCCTGTGTGCAAAACCACATGTGGTATAATATTCTGGCTGTGCAGGACCATCCTGGAAAGAGTTCATTTCCCCTAGTGCATAGTTACAGGGCCCACTCTCCAGTTGGGAAATAGTACTTCCTCATCTCCCATCCACCTCCAGAATGCAAGATCATAGCCAAAGTTTTAAACAGGACAAAATTCTGTAAAGAATACAAGACATTCAGCCAACAGGAAAATAAAACTATAATCATCACTGGCCTAATTCTTTGCTGGCATAATAGTAATATAATTGGAATTCTTCTAGACTAATAGACAACTTACATGGTACTTTAACTTGTGCATAGCATTGGCATGTGTGTGTGTATAAAAACTCATTTGAGACTCAAAACAACTCTCTGATATCTGTGCTACTATTAACATCCCCATTTTTCAGCTAAGGAAGTCAGGACTGAGGGAGGTTAATTGGTTTGCCTAGTGTGATATATCTCAAAAGCATTGGAAGCCACAATGGACTTCAGGGCCGATATTCTATCCACTAAGGTTTTATGTCTATTATCTTATAGGTCTATGAAGCTCTTTCATTGATGAAGCAGTTGGCAAAAGGGTGCAATGGTGGAAACATCACTGGTTTCAGAATCAGAAGACTTGGTTTAGAACCCTGACTCATTAATCACCGTGTTTTTGTTTTTCTGTGGTTTTCAATCATGTCCAACTCTTCATGTTACCATGAGTCTTCCTGAGTTCAGGTCTAGTGCTCTATTGACTGTGCTACTTGGCTGCCCATTCACTGACCTTAGGTAAACTATTGATCTCTCTCTGGGCCTTAGTTTTCTCATCTGTGCAATGACTAGGTTGAACTATATGATCTCTGTATCCTTTTATAGCTCTAAATAGTATGATAATAAGTAGGTAGTACAAGAATTTTCATAGCTTAGAGTTGGAAGACACCTCAAGAGCCATCTAGTCTATCCCCCTTGGGAGACCCTTGGAAGTTTGCTAAAATTTGATGAATTTTGACACCTTCACATAATAGGTGAGGAAACTGAGGCCAAGAGAGGTTGATTGAGTTGTCCAAGAACACAGTTACTTAACCCCAGAGAAAGATTAGCATTCAACTCCTCTAAGGGGGAAGTTTACTCTTTCCTCTAAAATACACACTGGTCTTGAGTAGGAAAGCATTTAGTTAAGCTTCATGACTAAAGATAGAATGTTTCACACACTTGTGAGAAGCAGTATTCTTTCATAGACTATTTTGATCACTTGATGGACCCTCTGGCTCCACAGTAAGGTGGATAGTGCCTTAGGAATGAATGGATCTCAGTGCTGGAAGTTCTCCATGAATAAATCAAGTACCAGTAAAGTAAGAATGACAAGAAGCATGGAAATTTTTAATATTGGGCTTTTAGAAGTGACCAAAGTACATCATTAAAGGCTCCTATTCATGCTCATCTTTAAAAATGGTTACCAAGTATTCACACCAAGTATAAATTAGTATACTGAGTTTGCTTTCCTTATAACACCCAACAAAGGAAGGAGAGGAGGCAATCATTATTTGGAGGACACATGGGAGTGGACAGGTCTGAACTGAGAGTCTTTCATTTGGAGTAGCTGGAAAGCACTGTGAGAAAAGTTCATGCCTAGAAAGTGAAGGGAAGTTGTAGAAGGGGGTAAAGGGAGACAGAAGGGTCCTGGAGTTAAATTTGTTTACATTGCTCCTTGGTCCCTGGGATGAAGCATTTTTTGGTCTTTCTTTAGCTCTACTATCACTCCCAAATGACCTAGGTAGATTATGCTTCCTGAGCAGCTGGGGAAAAAATAAGGCAAAGCAAAAGCAGTTTTTTATAATGGAGCTGCTGCCCATTTGGAGTTAGGAAGGGAAGAGGAGGAAGGTGGGCTTAATAAATATATCTGTACCCTTTAGGCTGAGGAGTAAAGAAGGGCAAGAGAAAATAAACATCATTAAATCATTTATATTTTTAAGAAATTGGTGAAATCTCATTGTTCCAGAGAAGAAATTATATATGTGTGTGTGTGTGTGTGTGTGTGTGTGTGTGTGTGTGTGTAAACATAAACTGGGATCTATCTCTAGAAACAGCAGCACATACATTCCCATATGATCTCACATCATGTACTTTAGCAATTCCAGGCCAATTTTTGTTTGTTTTGATTTTGATGAAATGTTATAATAGTGCTCTGCAAATAATAGTCAAAGAAAAACTGTTATAAGTTTTTTTTTTTAATTTTAAAAATTATTTTAAAGTTCCTGGACTTAATAAATATAAAGATTTTAACATACAGAAAACATAAAAAGGTCAGTGGTGAAACTGTGGATCTCTATTATAATTAAATTTCTTTAAATGCATATTACATTCAACAAAATAAATTTTATATATTTATAATTTATTTCAGCCTTTAATGCTAAATGACCTAGATCAGTATTTACTGTTGTTAAATCATTTCAGTTGTGTCCTACTTTTTGTGACCCCATTTTGGATTTTCTTGGCAAGATTCCAGAGTGATTTGCCATTTCCTTCTCTACTAGACCAATATGCACAGGCTAATATTAATTATTCCCTAGGTTACTGATACAGTCTCAAATTCTTTCCCTAAATAGTTGTCTCAGTCATTCAAACTCAATAGTTGTGTGAAATATTTGTCTTTCATCGATAAACATGAACTGTATATAGTGTAATATCTTTTCATTGGAGCCAAGTCATCAATAATTCTCAATTTACAGTCTGTTAAGTCTTTTCCTCCTCTACCTACCACCCCCCACAAATTGTCATTCTATTTTAATTAGAAAGAGACAAGACATGACATGTGTTGTTGTCTGATTTGGGAATATAATTTTCCTCTTTTGCCTATTAAATTCTTATCTATCAGTAAAGAGCTACTCAAATACTTCCACCTCTAGGAAGCCAACTGAATGACCTAAACTGCATATCAGATACTCTCTGTTCACTGGGATATGCATTGTTTGGTGAATGACTTTAGAGTGACCAGGGTTATCAGATAGCATTAATGAATTATGGAGTATAAAGCATGTTGAACTTAACAAGACTATTGAGAAGTCTTTATTCTGGGTGTTCCCTGGCTTATAGATCTACATGAAAAAAAAGCAACCAAATTTATGCATTCACCTTCATGTAATCAATAATCCAGTCATTCTGACCTACTTGGGCTTCTAAACATAGAATGCTCCATCTTCTGCCTCCATCCTTTTCCCCTAGTTATCTGCATATTTGGACTGCATTCTCACCTCTCCTCTGCCTCTCAGAATTCCTGGTTCCATTCAAGTCTCAGCTGAACCACAGCTTTCTCCATAAAGTATTTGTAGATTCCCCTCAGCTATGAGTACACACATTTACTGTATTCATTTTCCATATATTATGTTCATAATTATTCATATACATGTTGTAAAAATCCATTCGAATTTAAGCTCCATCAGGGTAGTGTAATAGAAGGCTCTAAGAGGGAAGGATTGAGAAGGGGACCGAGGGAATGGAAAGATAGAGGGAAATGGGGAGAGACGGAGAGAGAAGATTCTCTTCTTCCCCTCTCTTTTTCTGGGATAGAGGTAGCCAAATCTTGTCCCCCTGACAGAAGGAGTATGTCTCCTCAGAGAATAGTTCTGGGAGATGGAGGACACCTACTATCACTTCCATTCAGAAACCTGAGGTCACTCCGCTATTCAAGGAGAGATGTTGTTCCTTGGGTTAGGCAGTTTGGATCCCTGGGATCCTGAGCTAACCTTCCCCTTTTGGGGAGAGATGTGATTCTCCCCAAATCTTCTGTCCCCTTTCCTAGCATCAGAAAACAACCAGATGTAATTCTAAAATAGTCAACAATTTATTGGGTTCACACAAGGAAGGAGAGGTAGGGGTGGCAGGTAAGGAAAGTGGCGAATAGGAAACTCTAACACTGGTCCCCTCTGGCAGGCTGCCCCATCCCAAGTTCTCAGGGTTCAAGGCTGAGTGCCTTGAACCTCCTCCAGCCAGCTGCTGGTTGATCCCTATTCCTAAACTAATTAGCTTTTAATTCACTAGTCCAGGAACAGGTCAAGGAGAGAAAGAAATCTCAGGTAAAGATTTGGATGGCTCTGGCCAGAGTGAGTTCAAATCCAAAATCCCCTTGAAAATTCAGGTAGCTGTTCTTGAAGAGTCTCGGTGGAGGTATTTTGGGTCCCAGAAGGAATAAAAGGTCCCAAATGGATGGGCTCTTTCTCAGCTTCCAGGAAAATCTCCTTTCCTCCTCCAATTCCCAGGCTGGAAGACCATTGACAGTTGGAGTGTCTCTCTCTCTGCCCCTCCTCCACTGCTCTTCAACTGATCTCTCCTTCAGCTTGGCTTCTTAGTGTAACCCCCTGGATCTCTCTTTCTTACATTACAGTAGAAGCTATTTCACTTTTACCTCTGTATTTTTGGTATTTAGCTCAATGCTTGAAATAGAAATTGAACTCTTGGTGATTATTCAATTGATGACTGATAGAGAAGAATTTGCAAACTGTAGGCCAGAGAGTTTGATTTTGATTTCAGGGAAAATTCTCAAGTAGATGATTAAAGAGATGATTGTTGTATATTTGGAAAGGGAGGGAGTGATTGCAGAAAGCCTGAAGAGCTACATCAAGCACACGTCATTCCACACTAATGATGTTTCCTTTTTTATAACATAGATGAGTGCAATATTGGGAGTAGTTTATATAAATTTGAAAAAAAAAACTTTTGATAAAGTACTCTATATGATTGTTGTGGGAATGATGAAGAGACATGAATGAGGTGAGATTTTAATTAGATGAAATTGGTAGTTATTAATGGTTCAATATTAATATGGCAGGAGATCTTCAGGGTAACCTAGGGTTTATGCTTAGCCTTGAGCTGTTTATCATTTTTATCAGCAATTTGGATAAAAATATAGCATATATGTTTATAAATTTTACAAATAACACAAAGTAGGGAGAGATTACAACAGCAATGATGATGATGATGATGAAGATGATAACAACCAGCATTTATATAGTTCTTACTAGGTGCCAGGTACCATTCTAGTTGCTCTACAATTAATATTTTATTTGATCCCTGCAAATACAATGAGAGATGGGTGATGTTGTTTTCCTCATTTTACAGATGAGGAAACTGAGGCAGGCAACTATAAAGTGACTTGCCTAGGATCAGTTAGTAAAGTTTTGAAACTGGATATGAACTCAGGGCTTCCTCAATCTGGATTTAGCATTCTATCCATTGAATCAGCTAGCTATTTACATACTTGATGGTAGTCATAATCCAAAAAGGTAGTAATTGTATTAGATTGAATATAATCAGATGAAATTGAATGGGATAGATGTAAAAAAAAAAAACAAAAAAATCAACTTTATGATGATAAAATGGGGAAGGCATGGTTAGACAGTTATTCTGGAAAAACAGCTTGAGTTCTTAGTGTTCTGAATATTCATTGAGTCATTAGTATGATATAGAAGCCAAGAAAAGCTAAATCCACTTTGATTTAATTAAGAGGAAGGAAACATTTATGAAGAAAGAGGTGATCTATCCACCCACTGAATGCTCCCCTTGACATCATTGCTGAGACTTCTTCTGAAGTATTCTTGAGTTCTGGTACTTGTAGTTTAACAACATTGATAAGCAAGAGAGGCATATCCAGGGGGAAGGCATCCAGGATTATGAAGAAGGTCCCTGAGTTCATATCATGTGAGAACTAGTTGATGGAAGAAAGATGGTTTCAACATGGAGAATAGAATACTCAAGGAGGGCAGGATAACTGCATTCAAATATTTGAAGGACTGAAGGAGAGGAAGGATTGAGTTTATGAACTTTGGCCCAAGAAGGAAGAAAAAATGGAGCAATGTATGAAAATTGAAAAGAGGAAAATTTAGATTTTTATCTCAAGGGAAATCCCCTCACATACATGCATCTGCACACACACACACACACACACACACACACACACACACACACACACACAATTTCTAATACAGCTGTCCAGAGTCAGAATGGGCTACCTTAACTGTTAGTAAGTTCACTTTCTTTGGGCATCTTTGAACAGAAACTGAATGACTACTTGTCAAATATGTTATAGTGCGGTTGAAGTATGGGTTGAGTTGGAGGCCCTCAGAATCTGTAGTTGTGTGATAGACAGAAAAAAAGAAATTAAAAACAAGGAATAATTCATGACATTGACCACTGGCTCTTCAGTTGTGACTTTAGTCTGCCAAAAAGTGATTTTCTCATTCTAGCACTGGTTAAAGGATTCTCCATGTCCTAATTATCTGTGAAACATAAGTTTTAATTTCTCCTTTTTCTCCTTGGAAAAACCCATTTGGACTGCACATCACAAGAGAAAATAATCTGAAATGAGGCATTTCCTTTACCACTAACTTGACATAAATCACAGACTCCCATTTCTAACATTAGGTTACTGAGATTTTAAATGCTTTTCAATTTAGCTTAAGGCCCTGATGACAAGTCAAAATACCCCTGTTCACTAATCTTATGGGAAATGGATGTAATATCATCAGTTAAAAAGAACACAGAATCCCCAAGCATGACCTTAAAGACCAAGAGCCCATCTTGTCCAGTGGCTAAATGGGTGAGGATTCTTTCTATAATATCCCTGACAGTCTTCTGACTCTCTCTTGAAGAACATTATTAACAAGAAGTTTTTACTTCCTCAAAGAGCCCATTCTATATATATATATATATATATATATATATATATATGTATATATATATGTATATATATATATATATATACATATATATATATATATATATATATATACAATAAGCCTAAATTTGTCTTTATCAAAGTATCTCTCTCTTCCTACTCTTTGACCAAGGGAGAACAATTGTAACCTCTAGTATTTGGACATGTAGAGAGTAGAATTGAATCCAATTATAACAGTCAAGGAACAAAGAGAAGGCCCACACTACAGATATTCTATGTTTCAAGGAGATAGAGGCATCATCCCTAAGTACAAAAGTGGTCTGAAGGACAGTCATAGTATCAGCCAATTAATCAATCAACATACATTTATTAAATCCTTTCTATGTGCCTGGTACTATGTTAGGAACTGGAGAGAATAAAGACCCAAGTGAAAAGAGCATATCTCCTTGAGAAGGTTGTATCCATAAATGAGACACAATCCTATTTGAAGGTGGTAAAGTTTTTCTTTTCAATCTACTTCAGCATTGAACTCTAGGACAGTCTCTTGCCTACCTTCCCCAAATCACAAGTAGACAAAATTAGAATAAAGGGAGAGTTTGTCCTTGAATTACAAATTACCTCCTTTCAGTGAGTCACTTTTGCTTTGGCATTTATTTCCCAGGACCTCTCACTAAAGGGATATAATATTTTTCAACATTTTCCCTCCCATTAGATATCAACTATCTTAGATTCTCTTGACGCTGGATTCTGTTCTCTTTATTTAATTGAGTGGTGATGGTTTAATTTGCTAAATAAATTTCCTATTATTGCAGTAACTATATAGAGGTTTAAGATGTTTTAAGCCAAGAACATATTGCTTTAATCTTTAAAAGTTGATATGGGAGATTTGGAGGGAACAAAACAGGGAAAACTTCTCAAATCACATCTCAAATCAAAATACTTTTTTGGAGTGTTTATAACATCTTCCTTGGAAAAAAAAGAGTTGCAAGAAACTACAATATTTACTATATATGACAAATTTAGTCACATTCTTGGAGTGCCAAAATATGGGCTATTAAATATTGACAATGGATGTTACAGATGAAGAAACTGAGGTTCAGAAAATGTAAATGCCTCACCCATATTCACAAAGAAAATACTGGAGGCAGTATTCAAATCCAAATCTCCTCTGATTTCAAGTCTAATAGTCTATTAAATAATGCTAGAAGTAACACCTAATGATAGGAGTGACCAAAATAGCCTTATATGCCACATGGTAATATGCAGATCACAAAAGTTACCATTTTTCTAGAGATTATATGCAGTTTTATGGAAAATATACAGCGTGTCAGTAGACTTGGGTCTTACTATAAAATTTAATGTATTGAGTATGTTTTCCCCCTCTTTGTCCCTATCTTTACTCCTTTGTAAAGATGAGGGCTATCAATTGAAGATATCTGAAGTTCCTTGCTGTTCTAATATTTCTTAATATATCCTCTTCCTTTAGTAACACAAGCCTTAATTGTTCCAGTATGGAAAGTATGAGCCCATACTTAGAATATGGGGACAGTGACATCATTGGAGATATTTAGTAGCATGGATATGCTCCACTTATTTGGGGTTTTTAAAAGAATGGCATGAAGTGGAATGGCTAAGATTCCCCCACATACTTCTCTTCAAAGGAAATAGAAAGGAAAGGGACTTGGAATGAAAGAGGAAAGGGTTTGATAAAGGTCCAAATGAGGCACCCTGCTTGTAAAACACATCTGCACTTTATATGAGTGAAATATGACTATTATTTTGTAAATGGGACATGCTACTTTAATTAAATGGAACTCATGGTTTATTATTTCCAAGTCATCTGTATCAAAGTTGTAGAGTATTTTAGGAGGCAAAAACTTTCTGCTCATCATAGCCCTTAGCCAAGTTGCCTTACAGGACTTTGTGAAAAATTGGTTCCCATTGCCTTTCTTCCTCACATCCTATTGAAAACATTTTGTTCTTGTATACTGACAATGTAAAAATTAAAAACAAACAATAAACAAAAAGCTTGATTACTTCTCTAGCCTAAGTGAAGTCTTGAATAATGTCATTGCTGTTTTTGTCGTGGTAATTGTTTTTTCTAGGTCCTACATTCGTGATCTAATATGTAACCAAAGGAAGTCAGTATTGCTTCATTTCAAAATGAATTATTTCCCTAGAGATTAATTTCCAACTCAATCTTTATTCATTCATTCAATTTAATAGATATTTATTAAAAGTCATGTCCACTGGGCCCTAGAGATACAAAGAGTAGGAGTATATAGTCTCTGTCCTCAAGGATCTTACAATCTACTGGGTAGGGAATAATATCTAAGTAAATATTATGTATATATATATATGTATACAATTTTCAAGGTTTGGGTGAGAGTGAACATGATAAAGAGGACTAAGAGAGGAAAGAGACTGAATGTTATCTACTTTCACAAATTATATTTACTTCTCATGCAGAGGTTCAGTAGGCATATAATATATGCCTATGTGTATATATATATATATGTAATATAGCATATAATCCAAATTTGTCACCTGCATCCAAGAATCTGTATAAATAAAGCAGTCTTTTTCTGAAGCCTTGAGCTCAATTCAAGTTTACAACTCACAGCTCATGCCATTGGAATATAGCATAAAAGATGGAACTCTCCGACCCTGGAGTCCAAAAAATATGTAGTCAAATTCACTCTCAATTACTTCCTAACTGTGACTGTGAAAATAATCTAATCTGTTTATATCAGTTTCTTGAACTGTAAAAAGGGGATCATAAAAGCATCTACTTCACAGATTTTTTGTAAAAAATCAAATATCATGTTATCTGTAGGCACTGTGCGTGGCACATAGTAGGCTTTTTTTAAGGACAATTTTATTTAATTAATGAATTTAGAATATTTTTCCATGGCTACAAAAATTCATGTTCTTTCCCTCCCCTTCCCCAACCCTCTCCCATAGCTGATGCACAATTCCACTGGGTTTTACATGTGTCATTGATCAATATGATCAATATTTCCATATTATTGATATTTGCACTAGGGTGATCATTTAGAGTCTACATCCCCAATCATATCCCCATCAACCCATGTGATCAAACAATTGTTTTTCTTCTGTGTTTCTACTCCCACAGTTTTTCCTATGAATATGGATAGTGGTTTTTTCTCATAAATCCCTCAGAATTGTCCTTGATCATTGCATTTCTGCTAGTAGAGAAGTCTTTTATGTTTGATTGTACCACAGTGTCTCAGTCTCTGTGTACAACTTTCTCCTGGTTCTGCTCCTTTCACTCTGCATCACTTCCTGGAGGCTGTTCCAGTCTCCATGGAATTCCTCCACTTTATTATTCCTTTGAGCACAATAGTATTCCATCACCAACATATACCACAATTTGTTCAGCCATTCCCCAATCGAAGGGCATCCCCTCATTTTCCTATTTTTTTGCCAACACAAAGAGCGCAGCTATGAATATTTTTGTACAAGTCTTTTTACTTATTGTCTCTTTAGGGTACAAAACCCAGCAGTGCTATGGCTGGATCAAAGTCTTTTATCGCCCTTTGGACATAGTTCCAAATTGTCCATCAGAATGGTTAGATCATTTCATAACTCCTCCAACAATGCATTAATGTCCCTACTTTGCCACATCCCCTCCAGCATTCATTACTTTCCTTTGCTGTCATGTTGACCAATCTGCTAGGTGTGAGTCGATACCTCAGAGTTGTTTTAATTTGCATTTCTCTGATTATAAGAGATTTAGAACTCATTTTCATGTGCTTATTAATAGTTTTGATTTCTTTATCTGAAAATTATCTGTTCATGCCCCTTGCCCATTTATCAATTGGAGAATGGCTTGATTTTTTGTACAATTGATTTAGCTCTTTGTGAATTTGAGTAATTCGACCTATGTCAGAGGTTTTTGTTATAAAGATACACAGTAGGCTTTTAATAAATACTAATCTTTCAGGAATACATTACTATGGACAATAGCTCTGGAATCATCTGGTTCTATCCAAACAATGTATTCTTGAAAGATTAACTAATTAGGCTCACCCCTAAATTTTCATTAGGTTGCTTTTCCATTATTTGTCTCATTTATAAACTTCCACCCAATCTAACATTCTGCCATTGTGGCCTAATCCAGCCCAATCAGTGTCACATCTCTGATATAATAGTGCTCTCAATGCCTTATAATATATATTTTTTAAAAAACGGAGTTTCCCCAGCTTGAAATTGACTATCCCACTAAATCCTGAATCTAGTCAGTTTCAAAGGTCCCTCCTTGGCATGATATTGGTCCTTATATTATAGACCAATCACATGCCTGGAAGTAGGGAGGTGTGGTCCCTCCCCCAGCATGGGATCTTACAATTGAATAGAAAGGATAAAAATTATACAAAGATGAATATGGTAGAGAGAAATGTGATAGATATGAGAGAGATCCATATTTCTGGATGAAATTTGAGAATGAAGACAACACTTTCCACTAAGGAAGATTTTGCTAAAGAGATAGCACCTGAACTGAGCTTTTAAATAGTAGAAAAATTTCAACAGCCTTCAATAATGATAGATAAAAGTTTGCCAGGAGAGGGCAAGATTAAATTAGAAATAGCATTAAAGCAATAAAATGTTCACATAATATCCCATAGGCATGGAGTATCACTAAAAAGGGATTTATGTGGGTTTATATATTTATGTATTTTAACTGAGATGACAGAGTTTATAAGAAAATTATTTTGTCAGCTGTGTGAGATTAGAGAAAGCAAACTAGCAAATGGAGACCAGTTAAGTACTATTTAATAAATTACTAAAATTACTAATATTTACCAAATACTAAATAACTGGGAGACCAGTTAAATACTATTATAATAGCCAGATGAAAGGTGATGAGAGTTTGAAGTGGGATAGTTCAAGTAGAGGAGATGAAAGAATACATGTGGAGGAAAAAATAGTTGTAGAGGAGGCAACTAGATGACTTGGTGGATTGAGAGCCAGGAGTAGAGACAAGAGGCCCTGGGTTCAAATCTGATCTCAGACACTTCCAAGTTGTGTGACCCTTGGCAATTCACTTAAACATCATTGTTTAGCCCTTACCACTCTTTTATATAGTGAGGATTAATAGATAGTAGTGACAAATATCATATCAGATAATTTCTCCACAAGAATCTTTCTTCATTGTGGCAAAAAGGTCATTTTGGATTCTCCAAAGTCATTCCATCAAAGCACAAGCTTCATTATCTACTAAGGTGGAAAGACATAATATGTCTCTAATCTGAGAACAATCTTGACTAAATTCACAAGGATTTTTCAATAGAATAGCCACTAAATGGTGAATCATAGAAATTCCTGAAACTTGGCTATTGAGGTATAAAGAATTCTGTTGTGAACTGTGATTAAAGAAAGTGTATTCACATTGGTAATATTGCAAAACTTTTTAATAAAAAAATAAACTTCTATAGTCAAATTACACACACACACACACACATATATATATATGTATATAAAGGTAGGAGAGCTCTCATAAATCAAATTCTAATTCCTTCATTTGACATATGAGGAAACTGAGGTCAAGAGATATCTGATAACTTATGAAGTGGTATATTGTAGTTAGTAGTAGAGTAAAGATCCTAAACAGTCTCCCCTGTCACCAAAAGCAGTGCTTTTTCTGTTGCATCTTTTCTTAGTACTTATAATAAAATAAATATAAAATAAAATAAATAAAAAATAAAATTTGATACTACATTTTTAGTCTCAAAAACAATGAACAACAATTTGTTCAGTGGTCATCATATTGCTAGGTGTTATTGTGAACATAAAAGATAAAGAAATGAACAGAGGAAGAAAGAAATAAAAGACGTGGTCAATCTAGTACTTATTTTAAAGATCTTCTAATTTAGTTGAGAAAATTGAATACATAAAACAATAATAAATTTATAAATCCTTGAATAATTAAGTTCCAAATTACATAGCACAGATTGAAAGCTTTAATGTCTCCTGAGATTCCTAGTTAATTCTTTCTGTACGCAAGATCATTTTTTAATGTTCAGAAAAACACAATTATTTTTATTTTTGTGGCCTAGCTACTCAGTTTTATTATAGAATTGAGCTGTCACTTTAGTGATTCTAGCTTATATTGGATTAAATATCTTCATTAGTTCCTAATTGAGTTCTGGGTATATATCTAAGTCTTCCTTGCTCAAGCCCAGATTTTTAACTGCTAGGCAATTGTCTCTTCAGGCTTAAATATTTAACTTCAATCCTTGGTCCCCTAACAAGTCTTCTAGCCTCTATTTTCATACTCATTGATCTATTCTTTATAAAAATGCTAGATTATTATTAATATTCCTAATATAATAATATATTTTTCTCTTCTTTTATTTTCTTTCCTTTTTCTCAATTGGTCAACTAGAATTTACAAAGAGGCTACTATGAGCTAGGCACTGTGCAAACCAGTGACAAAGAAAGACAAAGCAAAATGACAACAACAAAAACTCATCTTGACAAAAGAAGAGTAGCCATGTTGGAAAACAATGGAAAATGAGACTGGGCAGTAATTGTGGTTGTGGGGAAGGGAGGATTATGGAGGATCTTTTAAGTCTGGCACTTAACTTTAAATTTGACGTGGTGGGAAGTAGAGAATCCCTGAAAAATTGATCAAAGGACAGATGGTGAATGGGTTTTTATGAACAGATTATTCTGGACCCAATATATACAATGCAAAAGAAATGGGAAAGAAACTTGTTAGGAACATAAGCTAAAATATTGCTTCAGCAAGTTTGACTTTATGAGATGAGGACTCTGGATAAAGTGATGACAGTGGCCTTGAGACTAAAATCACAGTATTATAGAAGTGGTTAGGAGAGACATTACATTAAATAAGTTGACAGAACTTGGTTGACTAATTATGGGTGATGAAAGGAAGGAATCAATCAGAGTATTTGAGCTGATAAGTTTAATCTGGGTGACTAGAAATTTCATGGTACTATTGCCAAAAGTAAAATGTGATGAGGAGATGATTTGAGGAAAATTGGAATCTAATTTAAGTTAGAATGAAATCATTAGTAACAAATTAAAGAAAAAATATCTTAATTTTTTTTTAAAACAGGCAGACAAAAATGGGAAAATTTCAAAGTAAAGCAGATATTTGGGACTGGAAAAAACCTAAAAATCATTCACTCCAATCCCTTTCTTGCTATTATATGGTCTAAAGAAGTTGAAGGTAATAAATGATGCTTCCAAAATCATATAATTTATTTGATAATGATAATATAGCCCACTATGAGTTTCTATTTTAAAAATGAGGATGGTGACAAAGACAAGATTATCATCTGACAACAATGACATAAAGCTCTCAAATTTTGATGTGAAAAATGAACTAGACTGAGTTGCTAAATTAACATGCATATACATTTCACACATGCAGACAACAATCCTAGGCATGTTGGGTATGGAGGAGGTGTGAAGGGGAGTATGACAGAAATAGAAACCACTTGTATTTACCTTAAAGGAGTCATCTTTCTTGTTGGGGATAGAAAATATCCAAGCTACATCAATTTGAGAAACAGTGAACAAGTGTGAATATAATTGCATAATTAGTAAAAGATACTTCAAGCATCATTTATTCTAACCTGATTGCAAAGCATGTGACATCAAATCCAAAAGGTCTAGGCTTTGATTGAATTCCTACAGTAGCAGGGATTTTATCCTTTCCCAAGACAGCTCAATTCAGTTCTGCCTTTCTTCTTCTACAGGTAGCAAATATTTGAAACAGTTATCAGGGTGTTTCAGGAAGGAAAAATTCCCACAATCCTACCACTGACTAAGGGAAAACTAAAGGAAAGTAGATCTGATCCAAATGATCAAGACTCATTGTCTTCTTTGGTGAAATTCATTGACTAATGAGTCAACACACCAGGTGCTATTGTCTTCAGGAGATACTGCAGGGAAATAGATTCCACTGTTTGACTCAAAGCTGATTGGCCAGATTCCTAACAAGTGAGTGTTCAAAAGCTAAATAAATGGTCGTGAGCCCAGCCATGTTCTCTGTTGAGGCCTTTTGGATAAGTGTAAACATATTGTTGGCTAATTAGGACAACCAGATGTTTGAGCCCTCCAAGGACATCTATTGTCTT
Source organism: Monodelphis domestica (assembly GCF_027887165.1). Taxonomy (NCBI): domain Eukaryota; kingdom Metazoa; phylum Chordata; class Mammalia; order Didelphimorphia; family Didelphidae; genus Monodelphis; species Monodelphis domestica. The sequence continues at coordinate 140,733,409 of NC_077229.1, read as the reverse complement.
CCTGATTCTTGTAACTGAGAATTGACAATGTGATCCTCTGCTAGAGGTTCTAGATAAAGGAGCCCTGTAAAATTTTTAAAAAGGAAGTTTAAAAAATCTTTGGGGAAAGGAAGCATTGTTGGCTTACTTATCTATTTGTTTGTTTGCTTTTAAAAATGAATCCCAAAATTCTTCCATTGCCTACTTTACCATATCCCTCTTTACTGAAACTAACCATGTGTCAGAAGCCAAAGGACAAAGATTTGCAGGAAAGCCTGTGTATTTTCACAAGAACCTCTCTATAGGAGAAAACAAATGCCTTGCTCCTGGACTACCAGTCTCTTTAATAGGAAAAGTCAAAAGAGACCAATCAAATGAAAAAATAAAGCTATCCTTCATGTGATGACAACAATAATAACAAAAATATATATATATTTATAGAGCACTAATGATAACAATAGACTTTCTTCAGATTAGTTTCAATTATAATATATTTATGTTATATCAGTTCAGTTGACAACATAATTTTTCTTCCCTCCTGGATTGAGGGAATCATCCCCTATAATGAAATAGAAAAAAAAAGAAAGTGAAAACCAATTAGTTTGGTAAAACTAATTCAACTTAGTCTCATAGTTCAAGTGATTTTCTGCAAGCATAGGTCCCTTCTGCCCAAAGAAAAAAAAATGACATATATTTTCTTATCCCTTCTCTGGGGTCAAATTTGGTTATTATAGTTGCACTTCTAACATTATAGAATTTAAGCTCAGTCCAAGAAACCAAGTGACACTTTACAGCTATGGATCCATGTACAGAACTCAGACTGGGAATGGGTTCATTCTTGAGGAAGCCTGGCCTTTAATGAGAGGAGTGAAGCTTCCTTTCTTGCATTCTTAGCTCATTATATTCTTCTCTATTGCACCAAGGAAGAATTACTTATAACTTGAGTTTTGGCTGATATCTAAACTCTCTCCAAAAAGATATAGAAAAGTATTCAATGTAAAAAAATTAAATTAAATATGGGACAGATATTTATTTCCCACACAAAAGAATTACTGAAAGATGCAAAAAATCTCATAGCATGCATTGACAAGACTTAAGCAATCAGTAACTTAATACTTGTAACTGCTACTACTACAATCTGCCAGGAGGTTGAGTCATAAACATCAGAATATAAATAAGTTTGTAGGACTGCCAGATAAGCACTCTGTATTTAATCTAGACTCCCTCCAAACTACTCCTACTATTTATCTTTAGCCAATCCAGGGTGGGGCTTGGGTCCATTTTCCTGACATTGATCATTTTCTTTCATGAAGAAACTCCACTTGCCCACCAATTAACTCTTTCTGATAGAAGCAGAACCTCTTTAACAGACAAGGTCATCTCCAAGTCTGGACTCTTAAATCTCAAAAATAAAGTAAGTCACCTACGCAAAGAAAGGAATGAAAAGATAGTGAGGGACAGCATATGTTTCACTAGTTGAGTATTTCTATTCTAGCCACCACATGGGAATGGTTGCCATAGGTCCAGGATGGGGGAAAATCCACCTAATCTCTTATGAGATGTCTGATGAAAGAGGGAAAAACTTGCCACATGGGAGAGCTGAAGAAAGAGAGCCACAGGGGTGGATTCACTCCTTTTTGTTAGAGGTCTACTGAATCATTGACTCTTCCTTCTTAGTGGCCAACAAGGCGTTGCTTCATCATTTAAAATGTTGAGTCATAGGGCTGGAAGCTGGCAGGGTCACACCATCCTGAAAGCCCCTGTATTACTGAGTCACATAAGGCTAGAACCTGGAAGGGGCATTTTGTTTGTGTCTCTTTCACACATTTTTATTTCGCAAGGCATCCAATGTTTCTTTTCATTGTTTTTTTTTCATTTCCATTATTATACTTATATTTATTATTTTTCTGACTATGCATATTCCCTCTGTATCAGTTTCTTGCCTTCTTATGCTTTTCTGGATGCTTTTTTATTCACCTTTTCCTACATCATTAATATTTTGTTATATTCATGTACCATAGTGTATTTTAGCCATTTTCCAACTAGCAGGCATCTTATTACAAAGCACTTTCTCAACAGTTTTCTTATTCAATTCTCTTCACTGCCTTGAGTGGAGGTGTTGTAAAAATTATTCTCTTCAATGGATATATGAAAAACATGGTCAGTGAAGCTAAATCAATTTTTTAGCTTCAGTGAGACAGTATAGGAAAAATGCTTCAATTGTTACATAAATGTCATTGATCCTTATTTACTATTATATGACAACAGATTTGTGGTTTGGTGGCATCGCAAACTCCTAGAGAATAATTTAATTATATCAATGTAGATTGGCACATTCTCTATAACTTGAAATCTTCAATAGTAACCTGGGATGTAGAAAATTCCATAACTTGTTTAGGGCTGTCAGAGACAGTATATAATTTATCTTTAACTTGAACTCTGGTCTTCTGATTTTGAGGTTAAGCTTTTAGCCACCAAGATTTATGTATTATTATTGAAGTGATCAGAGACACAGAAACATCATTTTTCTTAACTTGCTTTGTGAAGTTTAGTTAGAAATAGTCTAAAAACAAGTCATTCTCCTTATTCTTATACATCGTGTCTTATAGACTCTTGTTCTGGTGGGTGAATGCCCTTATTTTTAGAGTTGAATATAAATATTAAGATATTTTTTTCTTTTCTGTAAGCTAACTGGAAGCCTCCTTGGTACAATTCCAATATTAGTCAGGCTTATGAGGATGACATATCTCATCTTATTCTCACATTCTTTTTATTTCTTCTTATAGGATTTTATATTTTAAAATATTTTATACATAATTTGGAAATTATTTTATTTAGTAAAATTAGATTACAAATGTTTCTTTAATGTTTTTATGGATTAGAGTTATGTACAGAGGATTGTAATTATTCAGTGGATGATAATACTCTGATTTTAGTGTAGTTTATTTGTAGAATGAAGGATATTTTGAGGTCTCTATTTTCACTATAGGGATTTGTCATCTGTCAGTCCATAAAAAATAACCAGCTGTTGATGTATAATTCTACCTACTAGGTCATGTCTTGTTAAAAATTTACTTTGTGCTAAATTTCGCAACCTTCAGTGATAGATTGTGCAATTTCTATTTCTTCCTTGCACAATCTAATTAATTACTGAGGCTAGCCTCAAGACTAAATCCAATCAACTGGGGATTGGTTAAACAATTATGGCATATAAATATATTGAACATGATTATGTTTTATGAACAAAAAAGGAAACAAGTTCAAAGAGATCTAGGAAGACTTGTATGAACTGATTTACAGTGAAATAAGTAGAATCAAGAGAATAACCTATTGTAACAATACAGTAAAAACGAATAACTTTCAAAGAATTAAGAATTCTGATCAATGTAATGATCTACCATGATTCCAGAAAAATGATAATAAAGACTGCTACCCATCTCCTGACAGAGAAGTGATGTACTAAATATACAGAAGGAGACATATTTTAGAATGCAGACAATATAAGAATTTGGTTTTGCTTCATTACACATATTTGTTACAAGGGATTTGATTTCACTTTTCACTCTCATCCACATTTGGGATCCGGTGAATGAATAAAAAAAAAGAAATGTTTATTAAATGAAAACAATTTAAAAGATATTTCTAATAGTGATGATCTGGTCCTGAATTGCTATAATAAATCCTTCTATTTCAGAAGGGAAATCTGCATTTTTTGATATTTGTTTGGTACTATTTTTTTAACATATTGTTAGAATAGTTAATGCAGGTATCTTCTATACAAGGCTTTTGATTTTATCACTGGAGATTAGCCACCTTTATATAATGCTTCCTGCTCTTGGGCAATCAATCTTTCTCTCCCTCACCAAAATTTTGTATTCTACTCCTGGATCCACTACCACTGATAGCTGAACTTTCACCTTCTCTTGCCAGACCTCAGAATTCCTGATTATTTCCTCATTATGTAGCTGCTTTAACCCAGTAAGTAGTAGTCAGTTAAATGAGAGAAGAAACTGTCTTGCTGCCTGATATAGACAGACAGACAGACAGACAGACGGACAGATAGATAGATAGATAGATAGATAGATAGATAGATAGATAGATAGAAAGATAGATAAACAGACAGACAGGCAGACAGATAGACAGACAGATAGATATAGATAAATACAGACACAGATAGATTGATTGATATTTCTTCATTATATTTATACGCTTAGAACAAAGTAAATAATAAACTTTCCCGTCCCAACTCTCTCTTCCTTCCTTCTTCCCTCCCCCCTCTTTCTGTCTCCCTATCTCTGTCTCTGTCTCACTGTCCCTCTATCTGTCATTCTTTCTCTGTCTTTTTCCCCCGCCTCCTCACCTAGTTATCTATCAATATGTAAAACATTTTGGGGTGTATCAGCTTTCTCCTTGATATTTTAATTTTATGTATGTGCAAACATGTACATATATACCTATACACACATATTTTTCATATCAGATCTATGGGGTCACTCATATTAGTTTACTTTATTTGTTGTTTAGTCGTTTCAGTCATGTCCAATTCTTCATGTTCTCATTTGGGGTTTTCTTGGCAAATACACTGGCGGAGTTCACTATTTCCTTCTTCAGTGCATTTTACAGATGAGAGAACTGTAGAAAACATGGTTAAGTGTCTTTCCCAGAGTCACACAGCTAGTAAATATCTGGGGCCAGATTTGAACTCAGGAAGATATATATGTCTTCTTAACTCTAGGCCTGGCACTTTATCCATTGTGCCACCTAGCTGCCTTAGTTTACTATTTATTATACAACATTAGATTATTATATTATACATATATGTATATATTCTGTAAATATGAAATTTATAGATATATATATTTAACAAATGGGCTCAAAATCCTCTGAATCTTTACTTGGAAGGTCTTTAATTTTTTCTAATGTTTTTAAATGTGAAGATAAAAATTTTTATATGGCACATTTATATCATTTCATCAACCAAATCACGTAATTAACTGAAAATATTCCAAACATTTATTCTTTTTCAAAAGTTCTTTTTTTCCACAGAAAGTGTTTCTTTTAGGAGCAAATTGCTATTTGAACTTAAGATGGTATAAAGTGATAACAATTTATTCAATTCGTACAATAATGTAGGGAAAATGACTGGAAGAACTTCAGAAATTTAATCAATATAATGATAAGCTATGTCATCTGAAGACTAATGATGAGGCTTGTCTCCAATCTTTTTATTGACATGTAACAGGCTAAATGTGCAGAATAAGGCATAATTTGTCATATACTATCAATGTCCATATCTGTTAACTATACAATTTCTTTCAAAAGAGATTCTTTATTTGGGTGTGGAGGGAAGTCGTAGGTGGAAAGTATGTGGGCATTGATAGAATGGCCAAAAAAAGGAAAAGGAAAAAAAGCATTGCAAATGAAATATTTAAGAAAAAATACATGAGTGCAAAATAAATTATAAAAAGGGAAACAGAAAAATAGGAAGGGGTTGAAATTATCATTTTAATTTTAATATATTCTTTACAAACGAGTTGTATGTAATAGAAACTTATCATTTCATATTTAATCCTCTCTTTTCTATTCTTTTTAATATGGAAATATTCATCATGTTTAGAATAAAAAACTGAAGCAATTATTTTGTGATTTATTGCCAAAATGTAGCCATTTTCAAATATCCAAGTAGCATAGGGAACTAACACAAATTTATAACATCAAAAATTATTCCCCAGTACATGGTTCATAAAACAAGAATTTCAGATAATTAACCACCATATGACAAAATGATTTAGTTTGTAATTTAATAAGAAAATCCAAATGAAAATAATACTAAGATTTCCCCTCATGCCTACTACAAAATTACTGCTATAAATATTTTAATATATAATTGACCTTTATTTCCAGCTTTTACCTCAATTCAATTTATGCCTTGCAGTTAGATCTCTGAAAAAAGTACTTTTGTAAGTAAGGTATTTTTACATTTATAGTGACATTTTATTTAATGTCAGTGTAATAACTTTACAACATGGTTGAATAAATTTGCCAATCAGTTAACATTATATTATTATGACTATCATTCCACAACTCTTCTAACATTTGCTATTCTCTTTTATCAACTTGGCTACTAATTACATCATTATTTCCAAAAACCAAGATTTTTAGTATGAATCAAGATTACTTGTTTAAGGATGCTTGTGAGTTTGTTGTGTATTAGGGCTGGGTCCAAATTTTTATGGAGGGCTACTTGTTTTTCAGCCTAAAACTTTAACTGGTTCTTCATGGTGGAAAGAACATATCTTAAGTGGACCCACCACTTCCTTTCTCGTGCTAAATGACCTACTATACTTTGTCAAAACCACAAACTAAGAAGCATGCCAGTCTCCTTGTCATGTTCCCATCCATTTCTCAGGCTTCAATAGGGTCTACATGTGGCAGTTATTTCCAAAAAGCACTGTGTTATTTAGCCTTGGGCGTTCCATTCTGTTCCCTTGCACTGATCTTCAGGGAACTAGAGAATGTCAAAGATGAATCAGGGTAAAACCTTGAGGGAGAAGTCAAACATCAAGCTCTTTCCTGTAGCTCACTGACAAACAGTACCTCCATACAAAAGAAAAAAAAAATTGCTCATTTGCACCTACTCTGACCTAGAAAACTCCTCCCATAGAAAATAAACATTTTGGAGTGGTGGAGAGAGTAACTGAAGTATGAGACTCCATTGATCCACAATCTGTGTGTTGGCTAAAGTCTTTTGATGATCAAATAATTAGTAAATGTGTTCATCCTTAGCATAGTTCTCCATTTACTTAATCGATAGATATAATTCACAGACTCTCTTTGAACTTTAAAAAATACATGTTTTTGTATTATTTGGCTATTTAAAAAGAGAACAAAATAGTGAAGCTAGATCACCACTTTTCAGGTTCCAGATAGCACATCACTTCAAAGAGTAAGAGGGGGCTGGCCAATAAACCTACTCCTTAGAAGTCTGTACGAAGTGAATCTCTCTCCTCATCTGATTCAATTTCTTTTATGGACTTCCCCAGGGAAGTCACTTCTGAGAGAGTTAGGATGCCTTGTAATGAAAATGTCTTGGAGGGACTTTTGAACAAGAATAGATATCCTTTAGCTGGTTTGAGGCTTCTAACTATATGATGTTGACAAATTGCTGAGCCAGGAATCAAGAAAGAAAGTTCAAAAACCACTCTATATAAGACATTTAAAACTCTGTTTGCATTAGTTTTGTGAGTTTCAAAATGTTGTGGCCTGGGGAACTGCCTTACCCAACATCCCTCAGGGGTCCCTCCCCACTACTTCCTGGCGTGGGATTGGTCTTGAATGAACCAGTCCCATGCTGGGGGCGGGACCACACTGCCTACTTCTAGGCATGGGATTGGTCTTGAATTGAACACCATGCTAGGAGGGGTTACACCCTCCTACTTCCAGGTGTGTGATTGGTCTATATAAGGACCAATCCTGTGCCTGGAGGGCCTTTGAATCTGAAAAGATTCAGAGTAGCTGGGGTTCTATTTAATTTCAGCTAGGGAACTCTGTTGGGTTTTTTTCTTTTAATAAAGTTTTAAAAAAAGATCAGAGAGTCATAGTTTTTCTTTTCAGTTCTCACAGTTTTCTCATTTGTAAAGTGGAAATAATAATAGCACCTATTTCCCAGGATCGCTATGAGAATCCAATGAAATACTTGCAAAAAGCTGAGTACAATACCTGGTACATTGTAAATACTATATAAATGTTATGTATTGTAATTATTATTTTATTATCCTTATTTTATTTACTGTATTTATAGAACTAGACTGGAGGATGGGTCGGCTGTTACAAGACAACAAAAGCTTCCACCTCTCTCTCTTGGTTTGACTTCTCATCTAATTTCTGTCTAACATATGCCATACAGTGAGTCATCATGATATGTCTTGGACCTTCTTCCTATCTGAAGCCAACATGTGGTCCCATGAATAGGAGCCTCAGTTCTTTGCCTGCATTAATGTTTGTTCTTTTGTTTTAGGTGAAAGAAGTTGGAGGTTATAACCTGGAATATTTCTAAATGTCAGCAGAGCAAGTCATGCAGGAATCTGGTCGTATAAGATTTGAGTCCATGCTGGATTTTGTTGCAAGTCTAGAATTAATGCTGCGTGGAGTGAAGAGAAACCTTAGGGACCCAGCCCAGTGGGAGTCATTAAAAGATCAGCAGTGCCACAGTTGGATATGACTATGGTGGGACCAATGTTATATAGAAATTGAGCTTTTTGAGTCCACTCTCTCTAAAGAATGAGTTGGCATAAGGATAATGTACACCCCCAGGTATCGAGGAGAATTTTTATTCTTTTGTTCTTGTTATATTAGTGAGTTAAATATTCTTTTGTAAATTTTAATTGGTGTTAATTGGTTAAATGAAACTAGATGTTAGTCATTGGTGGTTACCAGAGTGGGGAAACACACAAAAAGAGGGCTCAAGTCAATGGCAGAAAACCACCTTTAACTCATAGAAATATCCCCTAGAATTCTGACGGCCGGGAGAAGTAGGGGCCATTCTAAAATGTCTTATGACTCCTAGAATCCAGAAAAACAGCTCTTTTCCTGAGTGAGGTCCAAGTGCTCTAACTTAAGAGATTTGGGAAAGGAACATCACAGAGAGCATAAATTGGAGTATAGGGAATAAGTGGGGACTTTTTCCTGGGAATCCTGAGTAGGTATGCAGTCGGCGGGGGCTCTTGGAGGGAAGGGAACTAAAGGAACTGTCAGCCACATGACCGGTGCATGTTATTCTCTGGTCTGCTTCTAATTATTTAATAAATAATTACAGGATACAGACTGCAGAGAATTTTTATCATAACAGTTCAATACTGGCCTCTGATATGCCCTAGCTGTTTGACCCTAGGCATGTCATTTAACTTCCATGGCCTAACGCTTATATCTCTCTGGCTTTAGAGCTGGTACACAATGAGGTAGATACTACAAGTAGTACCCTGATTTCACAGATGAGAATTCTGAGACAAAGAAGTTCTTTGCCCAAGGTTTTGCAGCTATCTTAATAGCAGAAGAACAAATTCATCATAAAATACTTTTTCCCTACAATATTCATATGAGGTATATATGAGTATTATCATTCCCATTTTACAGATGATGAAACAGAGAAGTTAAGAAATCTATCCTTATTCATATAGCTATTAAGTAGAGGAAATCCTAAATGAGCCTAGTTCATTTGACTCTAAGTGTACCTTTCTGGCAACATGGCTAAAGCTTCAGGTCCCATATAGGATATTTCCTTTGGTATGTCAAGCATTTTCTAGACAAAGCCTGCTTTCGTTGTTGGAGAGCAAATAAAATAACTCTGAGATGATCTCTTAGCCACAATCACTTCGGTCATATCTTCAGAAAGGTGTTAATTGTTGATCCTGAAGGACCATGGATGATCTTTTTTAATTTCTCTGCTGTTCCTCCAGGCACTTGTGTCTGGCTGAACAAGTAGAGAGAAGGGAACTGGAGTAGGGCTAGAGGGAAAGGCTGGGAAGAAAGTGCTTCTGACTGCTATCCAACAGATCCACCCATTGTTATTGTTGTTTTCCACCCTGTTATGCCTTCCTTGTTGTCAGTGCAGACCTCAGAGCCCAGATAAAGAGAAGGCCTGGTACTACTACTTGGATAAACCAAGAAAGGAACACTAAAATAGGCAATCTTATAGGTCCTGGGTCCTTAACCCTTTTTAAAATATCGTTTCACAGTCCAGTAAAGTCTATGTATCCCATCTCAGAGTAATGCTTTTAAATACCTAAAATAAAATATGTAAGATTACAAAGGAAATAATTTATATTGAAATACCCCCCTCTTCCTAAATTCATAAACTCCAGGTTAAGAATCCCAGCTCTAGAAATAACCATTTTCCAGTTCTGGTTGCAGGGGTATGAATTAACCTGGCCCATGAGCACATAATCAGAGAATATCAGAGTTGGGAGAGATTTCAGAGGTCAGTTGTCCCAATCTATACCTGACCATGAATTCCCTCAGTCATATGGCCTTGATCTAAAGAAGCTAATGAGGCAGATGTCACCATCTCCTAGGGCAGCCCATTCTTCACAGGGATGATTCTCATTATTAGGAATTTTCATTTTTCCTCCCAACATCAAGCCTAAACTTGCACTCATCCCTTTGTTTGTGACTTTAATTCCTACTTCTGTAATTTGGAGAGAAATGAATGTCTATTCTTTCTTCTTTTTTGAAAGCCCTTCAAAAACTTGAAGATAGATGCTGGGTGGGCCAGTGGATAGAACACTGGACTTGGAAGCAGGAAGACTTATTTTCATGAGTTCAAATTTGACTTGACACCTAATATGTGATCCTGGGCAAATCGCTTAACCCTGTTAACCTCAGTTCCTTATTTGTAAAATGAACTGGAGAAGGAAAAAGCAAATCACTCCAGTATGTTTGCCAAGAGAACCCCAAAAGAGGGTCACAAAGAGTCAGATGCAATTCAACAACAAAGCTACTATATTCCTCCCCTCAATCTTTACTTCCGTGGGCTAAACTTACCTACTTCTTTAAAATATTCCTTAGGCAGACATCCTCTAATTTATGGATGACCTTGCTAAAATGAGTTACCCATACCGTAATACAATATCCAACTTATAACAGATCAGGGTCACCTGACCACCTTGGTTCTAGATGGTGTGCTAAGATGACATTAACTTTCCTGGTCACCATATTAAACTGTCAATCCATATTGAGCCAACTGGACACAAAACTCCCATGTAAGATTTAGAAGGATCTTTGTCTAACAATCCTCTTGTATCTTATATTTTTATGATAATTTTAACACAGTTATAAGATTTTGCTTTTATCCCTTTTGAATTTCATTTTATTAGAGTCAGTCTATTGTTCTAATCTTATAATATCTTTTTGGTTCCCAAATCTACCATCTAATTTGTGAAGAATCTCATGCAACTTTGTGTCGGCTGCGAATCTAACGAGCCTGCCATTTATGCCTCCATCCAAATCATTGATAAAAATGGTTAGTAGGATAGGTCCAACCCCAGATTCCTGAGGCTCTCCACTGGATACTGTGAAGTTATTAATGGGACAAACATATTAGACCACCTAGAACATTCAATAAATGTTTGTTAATGAATTGAAAGGCTGTGTTGTTTAGTAGTTACAATGCTGGGGTTGGGACAATAAAGATGCTGTGGTCTAGACACAGATGTTAGAAATAGTACATCTAGGCTCAAGCCATGAAGTGGGCACTGTCAGTAGGCTTTGGTTTTGAGAGGGTAGAGGAGTGTTTACTCCTTTAGAGTCTCATAGCAGTGACTCCTCTTCCCCAAGATGGCAGCAATAATGATGATGGTCCTGGCCTCTATGATTCATTAAGATCCCCCTCTCCCCCCACCAAAAAAAGATGCAACTTTTGTCTGAATGTAGATGAGGACTTCTGATTTCTCTGGAAATGACTCAGAATAGTCATGCAACATAACATCAGGAAAAAGGAGTTGCCTTGGGGGAAAAAAAATGAGAGAGAGAGAGAGATCTGGTTACCACCAGGCGATCTCTCCTCTGCCAGCCAGCATTTCCTACTCATCATATGTCTACCCATGTAGATGGGGACTCTGTCCTGGGGAGGCACTCAGATGCCAGGGCCACTAGCAATTCCTGATGCTTAAGGAGAGGAGGAAAGAGGTCTGGAGTGTGGCTTCTTTTAAAAGCACAGAGCAGCTGGGTGGGCTCTGTATGATGAGGAAGCTGTTCTGGGTCACACACACTTTGCTGATAGGCTGCTTGGCTCAGCTGGACCTAATCAGGGCTTGGGAAGGCCCCTGAGAATGCTGCCGGCTGTCTGGCAAGCGGATCCAGAAGGAAACTTGAACAAAGGCGGCCTATGATTCTGCATTCCATCAGGAGCAGCCGGGGAGACTGTCTGATAGGGGAGGCAGAGAAAGGTCCTTGCAAACAAGGAAAGGGACTTTCCATGAATTGCTCAAAATTAGCATTTGTATAAAGGGAAAGTTTTTAATAAAGTAGCTATTGGTCCAACAGGAAGCAAGGCCATACCTAGCACAGTACTGATTCTGTTCCAACTCCATTCTTCTTGCATTGGATTCAGTGACCCTTAATATTTTAAATAATTGGTCCAGTTGCTTCCCATTTTGCCCTTAAGACTTTCCCTATGAACACTAGAAAGCATAGGAATAGAAGGGTCATTCCTAAAAATAATAAACAGTATATATCTAAAACCAACAGCTAATATCATCTGCAATGGGGATAAACTAGATGCATTCCCAATAAGATCAGGAGTGAAACAAGGATGCCCATTATCACCTCTACTATTTGACATTGTACTAGAAACACTAGCAGTAGCAATTAGAGAAAATAAAGGAATTGAAGGCATCAAAATAGGCAAGGAGGAGACCAAGTTATCACTCTTTGCGGATGACATGATGGTCTACTTAAAGAATCCTAGAGATTCAACCAAAAAGCTAATTGAAATAATCAACAACTTTAGCAAAGTTGCAGGATACAAAATAAACCCACATAAATCATCAGCTTTTCTATATATCTCCAACACAGCTCAGCAGCAAGAACTAGAAAGAGAAATCCCATTCAAAATCACCTTAGACAAAATAAAATACCTAGGAATCTACCTCCCAAGACAAACACAGGAACTATATGAACACAACTACAAAACACTCGCCACACAACTAAAACTAGACTTGAACAAATGGAAAAACATTAACTGCTCATGGATAGGACGAGCCAATATAATAAAAATGACCATCCTACCCAAACTTATTTATCTATTTAGTGCCATACCCATTGAACTACCAAAATACTTCTTCACTGATTTAGAAAAAACCATAACAAAGTTCATTTGGAAGAACAAAAGATCAAGGATATCCAGGGAAATAATGAAAAAAAACACATATGATGGGGGCCTTGCAGTCCCTGACCTAAAACTATATTACAAAGCAGCAGTCATCAAAACAATTTGGTACTGGCTAAGAAATAGAAAGGAAGATCAGTGGAATAGACTGGGGGAAAGCGACCTCAGCAAGACAGTATACGATAAACCCAAAGATCCCAGCTTTTGGGACAAAAATCCACTATTTCATAAAAACTGCTGGGAAAATTGGAAGACAGTGTGGGAGAGACTAGGAATAGATCAACACCTCACACCCTACACCAAGATAAATTCAAAATGGGTGAGTGACTTAAACATAAAGAAGGAAACCATAAGTAAATTGGGTAAACACAGAATAGTATACATGTCAGACCTTTGGGAGGGGAAAGGCTTTAAAACCAAGCAAGATATAGAAAGAATCACAAAATGTAAAATAAATAATTTTGACTACATCAAACTAAAAAGCTTTTGTACAAACAAAACCAATATAACTAAAATCAGAAGGGAAACAACAAATTGGGAAAAAATCTTCATAGAAACCTCTGACAAAGGTTTAATTACTCATATTTATAAAGAGCTAAATCAATTGTACACAAAATCAAGCCATTCTCCAATTGATAAATGGGCAAGGGAAATGGATAGGCAGTTCTCAGATAAAGAAATCAAAACTATTAACAAGCACATGAAGAAGTGTTCTACATCTCTTATAATCAGAGAGGGGACATTAATTCATTGCTGGTGGAGCTGTGAACTGATCCAACCATTCTGGAGGGCAATTTGGAACTATGCCCAAAGGGCGACAAAAGAATATCTACCCTTTGACCCAGCCATAGCACTGCTGGGTCTGTACCCCAAAGAGATAATGGACACAAAGACTTGTACAAAAATATTCATAGCTGCGCTCTTTGTGGTGGCCCAAAACTGGAAAATGAGGGGATGCCCATCAATTGGGGAATGGCTGAACAAACTGTGGTATATGTTGGTGATGGAGTACTATTGCGCTAAAAGGAATAATAAAGTGGAGAAGTTCCATGGAGACTGGAACAACCTCCAGGAAGTGATGCAGAGCGAGAGGAGCAGAACCAGGAGAACATTGTACACAGAGACAAACACACTGTGGTATCATCGAACGTAATGGACTTCTCCATTAGTGGTGGTGTAATGTCCCTGAACAACTTGCAGGGACCCAGGAGAAAAAAACACCATTCATAAGCAAAGGATAAACTATGGGAGTGGAAACACCGAGATAAAGCAACTGCCTGAATACAAAGATTGAGGGGACATGACAGAGGATAGACTCTAAATGAACACTCTAATGCAAATACTATCAACAAAGCAATGGGTTCAAATCAAGAAAACATCTAATGCCCAGTGGACTTACGCGTCGGCTATGGGGGGTGGGGGGGAGGAAAAGAAAATGATCTATGTCTTTAACGAATAATGCTTGGAAATGACCAAATAAAATATATTTAAAAAAAAAAAAAAAAAAAAGACTTTCCCTATGAAGTAGCAAATCTTAATAATAGCATAGAGATTTGCATGACAATTTACAGTTTTTGAGTCAGAGTATGGGTCTTGGAATCAAGAACCTTGGTTCAAATCCAGATGCAGCAGCGAGGCGACAGAATGAAAAGACTGATGAACCTAGAGTCAAGAAGAACTTAATTTAAATATGGCCTCAGATTCTTAACAGCTGAATAGCTTTGATCAAGTCACTTAACCTTAGTTTGCTTCAGTTTCCACAACTGTAAAATGGGAATCATAATAGCAATCTACCTCCCAGGGTTGTTTTGAGGATCTAATAAGGTCATATTTGAGAAGTGCTTAGCACTTTAGTTGACATCATTATTATTTCCATTATCTGACACAAACTAGCTATTTCAACTTTAGATGACTCCAGACAATCCCTTAGGACATGTCTACAGAGTCATAGATGGCTCAAAACTGAAAGCAATATTATAGAATCCTCACACACATGTTCCTTTGGAATATATATATATATATACATATATATGCATAGATATTAATATATATTTATACATAATATTATTATGTTATATAACCTAATATATTATTTTGATCATATATAAGCATATAAATCTCTCATATCAATGATATATCACATAATTATCCATTTGGGGCAAGTTATTTAACTTTTAGAGTCTTAGATTCCCCATCTGTCAATGAGAGGACTGGACTAGATTATTGCTAAGGACCCTACCAGCTCTAAATCTCTAGTCATATGATCCTGTGAATCTCAGAGATAGTTACACACCCAAATAGAGTCCATCAACAAGTCAGCAAGCATTAAGTAAACTCTTACTATATGCCAGGCACTGTGCTTAACAGTTACTCCCATAGATACTTCTTCAAGACCACCAAAGTATTACGTTAATCAGATTCAGAATTTCAAGAGCTAGAGACAAAGCCTCATGGAAGGTTAATCTTACCATGGAGTTTACTGATAGTAGATAAACACTTGTAGTGAAGAAAGACACGAAACATGTGTAGTCTAGTGTCATCTCACATCCACACTTTCCCCTGAGGAAACAAAGCTACATATGAGGCAGTCAAGAAGCTTTTAGTAGTCACTTACACTAAGTGTAATTTCAATGCAATCCCATTTTGAATTGCACTGGATATTCATCAAATACTCTTATTGTCCAGTCCTTTTAAGTTATGCCCAACTCTTCATGACCCTATTTGAGGTTTTCTTGACAAAGATACTGGGAAGGTTTGACATTTCCTTCTTCAATTAATTTTATAGATGAGGAAATTGAGGAAAGCAAGGTTAAGTGGCTTGCCCAGACTACATAGCTAGTGAGTGATAGAGGCTGGATTTGAACTCAAGACTTCTTGACTACCAGCCTAGTGATCTATCCACCATATCATATAGCAGTCCAATGCAATATAAAGCTATAAACATAGGTATAAGAATATGACCACTTTTACACCTTGAATTTTTCCATGTGATAGAAAAAGAATTGACAAGTCAGATGTTCAAGAGAGTGTACAGCTAGGTAGAAGAATAGATAAGAGTACCAGACCTGAATTTAGAAGGACCTGGTTTCAAATATTGCCTCAGACACTTCCCAGCTGCATGACCCTAGGCAAGTCATTTAACCTCATTTTCCTAGCCCTTGCCCTTATGTCTTAGAGTTGTTAGTAGGGAAGAAGAAGAAGAAGAAGAAGAAGAAGAAGAAGAAGAAGAAGAAGAAGAAGAAGAAGAAGAAGAAGAAGAAGAAGAAGAAGAAGAAGAAGAAGAAGAAGAAGAAGAAGAAGAAGAAGAAGAAGAAGAAGAAGAAGAAGAAGAAGAAGAAGAAGAAGAGAAGAAGAAGAAGAAGAAGAAGAAGAAGAAGAAGAAGAAGAAGAAGAAGAAGAAGAGAAGAAGAAGAGAAGAAGAAGAAGAAGAAGAAGAAGAAGAAGAAGAAGGAGAGAGAGGAAGAGGAAGAAGGAAGAGAAGAAGAAGAAGAAGAAGAGAGAGGAGAAGAGAGAAGAGAAAGAAAGGAAGGAAAAGAAGAAGGAAGAAGAAAGAAAGAACAGAGAAAGAAAAGAATAAGAAGAAGAAAGAAAGAAAGAAAGAGAAAGAAAGAAAGAAAGAAAGAAAGAAAAGAAAGAAAGAAAGAAAGAAAGAAAGAAAGAAAGAAAGGAAAGAAGAAAGAAGAAGAAGAAAGAAAAGAAGAGGAAACGAAAGAAAGAAAGAGAAAGAAAGAGAAAGAAAGAAAGAAAAGAAAGAAAGAAAGAAAGAAAGAAAGAAAAGAAGAAAGAAAGAAAGAAAGAAAGAAAGAAAGAAAGAAAGAAAGAAAGAAAGAAGAAGAAAGAACAGAAAGAAGAGAAGAAAGAAAGAAAGAAGGAAAGAAGAAAAGAAAAGAAAGAAAGAAAAGAAAGAAAAGAAAGAAAGAAAGACAGAAAGAAAGAAAAGAAAGAAAAGAAAGACACAAGAAAGAAAAGAGAAGAAAGAAAGAAGAAGAAGAAAGAAAGGAAGGAAGGAAGGAAGGAAGGAAGGAAGGAAGGAAGGAAGGAAGGAAGGAAGGAGAGAAGGAAGGAAGGAAGGAAGGAAGGAGAAGGAAGGAAGGAAGGAAGGAAGAAAGAAGAGAAGAAGAAAGAAAGAAAGAAAGAAAGAAAGAAAGACAAAGAAGAAAGAAAGAAAGAAGAAAGAAAGAAAGAAAGAAGAAAGAAAGAAAGAAAGAAAGAAAGGAATGAGAGGAAGGGAGGGGAGAAACAGAAACTTATGATCTGAGAGACAAGGTAATAAAGCATAGGTAATTGGGGTAAACTAAATAATCTGGATGATGGTGAAAGGTTTTAGCTCTAAAAAATATAATTATTTTCCCAAAATTTTAAATCCCCCCACATTTTTCCTCCTTTATGTTAAAATATTCCATGTCACTATGAGAATTGCAGTATGTCATTCAGGAGGAGGCAATGCATTCCTCTGTTATCATCCACTAATTTAGGATTATAGGATTTAGAGGTGAATGGGACTGTAAAGATTATCTAGCCCAATCCTTTCCCTTAAAAGAAAATCAAAGGCCTGAAATGTCAAGTAATCTGTTGAAGGTCATATAGATACCATGGTCAAAAGATTCAAATCCCAGTGTTCTGATAAATCTACCACTTTCCCTACATTATCATGTTTTCATTTTCCCCATGAATTCTTTTATTAGATCAACAAGTCATGTAGTAAGACTCTAATGGGATGGGATACCTGATAGCCTAGTTTTGATGGAGACTCATGCTGTGTAGATCAAGTCTATTTCCCCAAATGGAGATAAGGAACAGGTAAACAGAAAAAAAAATAGAATGACTGGTGAGACAGTTGTAAAAAGGCCTCAGGATCCTTTGTTCTCCCTAGAATAAACTGATGCCAGTCCTCCCCACTGAGAACCTCGTATACAACCTATACTTCTAGATGGTGCTGGTCTCTCCTGGATGAGTTCTGTCATTCCATGCAGAAAAGGACTAAAAAACTGGAACCCATGTTGATAAAAGGCAGTAAAGGCACATATATTTTCAGTATCCTTGTCTAAACTTTTGCTTTGTATGCCATCAATAGATATTTATATGTTCATGACCTCATTTGGGATTGTCTTATCAAAGATCCTAGAATACTTTGCTAGTTCCTTATCCAGCTCAATCTAAAGATGAGGAAACTGAGGCAAGTGAGGTTAAGTGACTTGTCCAGGATCACATAGACAGTAGGTGTCTGAGGTCAGATTTGAACTCAGAAAGAAGAGTCTACCTGATTCCATACTTGGCACTTTTAAGTAACTTACACTCAAACAGGGAAAGAAAACACATATAAAGAGACATAAAAAATGAAAGAGGTAGCTAGAAGGACAAATAAGTCTGGAGAGTCAGAACCTGAGCAGGTTAAGGGATGAGCATGACCCAAATAGGTACTCTCTCAAATGGAGGGTTTAAAGGAGATCTCATCAGTTAAAGGAAGAAACCACAGGATTCTGAGCATTTTTTGTGAAAAAACCAATTGGGTCAGAAGTGGAAAAGTAGTCCAGAGAGTTAGAACAGTGATGTAGAGAGTATCTTCCTTGCTTAAAATTATAGAGCTGAATGACTGATATGAGGAGACCTAGAAGAGTGAGAGTTTTAGAAACTGGTGAAGAGAGGATGCAGTTTGAGAAAGGCATAGCCAGCCACAACACTGATATTGAAGATGGGGTGGACAAGAGAAGAAGAGATATATAACTAGGGTGGGCAAGAAGGGCTCTATTACACTATCCTAAAATTTAGAAAGTGCTAAAAGTTTTCACACCTTCAGTGGGTAGAAAGAACTGAACTGAGTACCTTGTTAGCAAAAGAAATTAATTAAAAGAAGCAACCAGATAGCCTGTTTCTTACTCAGGATTCACACTGAAGATAAACCCTTCCAAGGGCTTTGTCATCCATATCTTCCCCCCCCCCACCCTTTAAGAACAGAGACATTATGCTTATGGGACTTTGTGTCTCAATCTAAAGTCTTTCCCTGGACTCTTTCCCTACTCCTCCTGTTGAATTTGCAGCCTATGATCCAAGGGGCATTGTGGAGTGCTTCCTTTAGTTTCCAACACTGCCAGTCATAGCTCTATGAAATGGTCAGGCTCTAGAGATAAACTCTGAAGCTTTTATAGTTGTGACTAGGACCAGCCTTACTTGAGATAAACTGACCAAATCCTGTCATTGTAATATGGCTTCAGAATTGTTTTATAATGTTACCCAGCATTTTAAGTCATTCATGATCTTCAGATGCTCGTCATTCTTTACTATTAATCAAAGATATTTTATCAGAAAAAAAGGATTTTTTAGACAAAAAAAAAAGAAAAAGAGAAGGCAAAGTCAGTATCTTCAAACTGGCTTCCATCCTCTGAGTGTTCCACCCTTAGGGGAATCTGTGGGAAAGAGTATTCTGGACGGCTCTATGACATTATAAATTCCGTCTTCTGAAATGTTTTGTGGACAGTCTCCAACTCATCAGAGAGCCGCCCATATCCATGTGTAATATTTTTCTCTCTCTTCCTCTACACTAGGACAAACCCAAGAAAGATAGTTTAATAATGGTCCTGGGGTGGAAGAAATAACTGATACTTTATGACATCAGTACTGAAATAATTAACATAATTAGATACAAATTTTGGGGAAAATGTCACAAGAATTCCTTTTCCCTGCTTTTTGAGTAAGTACAACTAAAAATGAGAATCCCTGATAATTAAAGGAATGCTCCCAAATGTTCCAGGTCCCACCTACACTCTAAGTAAGAGGAATCTACTCTGTATAAGCCATCTTTGAATCCTTCAGGGTACAGATGGAAGATTGGAAGTGTTAATACTGATGGAATTGAAGCAAAACTCAGTTGATTCCTCATTACCTCAGGCAGCATGATAGTTGAATTTTTGTTAAATTGTGGAATTAAAAGAGGGGGGCTAGATTAAAGTGATCATTTATTGGTTTAGGGGGGAAGATCTGACCTTCCTGATCATGATGATAGGAATGATAATAATAACTAACATTTAGGAGGCTACTTAAGTTTTGCAAAGCACTAGATCTTCACAACTACCCTGGGAAAATAATTATAATATTATCCCAAATTTTAGATAAGGAAAAAAGATACAGACAGAAGTTAAGTAGCTTATCCAGGGTCACACAGCTACTAAATACTTGAAACTAGATTGGAACTCGGATCTTCTTGACTTGAAGTTCAGAGCTCTATCTACTCCTTCATATAGATAGCTTCCAATAAGCTGTAAAGTAGGTTCGATTTGGATAGTAAAAATAAATTATGGCAGAGAGCTGATGTTCAGCCTGCCTAAGAAGATGACTAAATTCACTAATTATTGTTTATTTATTAAAATAGGTACTCAAGAAATTCTACATGGACAGGCATAGTTGTTATTCACTTATATTATTAAATATACACTGAAAAGAAATAAAGCTATTCTCCATTTTAAAAAACACTCATTTATTAATGTACAAAAACACACATTTATTAATGTACAAAAATAAAATGATCCTCACCACAACAGAGTTAGCTATGCTAGTGGGAGTTCCACTGAGGATGAAATATTCTACAATTCAGAATTCTCACCAATGAAAATTGCCCTTATTCCCCAGTTACATTATTCAGATTCTGAGTTTGAGAAGTTTTATTCTGATTTAAAAGACATACACAAAGGATGTGGGGGGGGGGGCAACTTAGTGGCTCTATGAATTGAAAGTCCAATTTAGAGACCTGACGTCTTTAGTTCAAATCTAGCCTCAGATACTTCCTAGCTGTATAACCCTGGACAAGTAACTTAACCACCATTGCCTAGACCTTATGACTTTTCTGCCCTAGACCCAATACACAGTATTGATTCTGACAGAAGCTAAGGGTTTTAAAAAGAAAAAAAATAAAGTTGTCACTCAACTTCACATTTAAAAGGAAAATTCTGGAGCCATGAAAAAAGAAAAGATTTTTTAACTGTCCTACAACATTTTGACACTTTCTTCTTTTCCAGAATTCCATCTGACAAATATTTATTGAGCTCTTGCTAATATACTATCTATGCTACCATTCTGAAGAATACACAAGAAAAGAAAATCCATCATCTATCCTCTATCCACAATCTAGTTAGGGATGATGGGACTTATGCAATGTGGACCATTAGAGGAAAGTACAAGGTATAATATAAGATCATTGTGACTCTAGAGGTCAAGTCTAATTCTCTCATTTTACAAATGAGAAATCTGAGGTCCAAAGTGGTTGTGACTTTCCCACAGTGATATATGTGAAATGTAATAGAACTGATTTTCAAATACAGGTCATTTGACTATAAATTCCAAATGTTTTGCAAATAACAAAATATTAAACTTAAAAATAAGACAAATTCACCCAATAGCCAGTAGCATCTGCCATAAAACAAAATATATTGATTTATAAACTTCATTGAGAAATAGAGTTTTCATTTGGTGCATAATGTATACTTGAAAATTTCTTGACCTATAATCATGAGAGGTCTGGATTTGGGTCTATTTCCAACATTTATAAATTATATTCCTTAAACAAATGATTTGGTCCCTCTAAGTTGCATTATATTTATATGTAAAATGTGCATGTAAATATAATGTCTGTAAAACCCATGTAATGGTTGGGTAGGTGGATCTAATTAGAGAATATAAAGTACTAAAAGACTTATAATGCTATGTACATGTTAGCTAAAATTATTATTTATCCTTCATATTTGTCCAAGTTCAAATAAAGAGCTATTCCTCAGAAAGAATTCCTCTCTGGCTTCAAATATTGCAAAATAACAGCAGAATTCATTGGAGGAGCAAAATATTTAGAATCAAGGGAGGAGATGAAAAAGTTAGACATAAAGGGAGATTCACACTTCTAGAACTCAAACTATATTATAAAAACAGGGAAGGGTTGGATACCATTGTTTATACAACCCACTTAAAAATAATTACTTTCGGTTGAAAGTCATAACTGAATAGGAACAGTATCTATATGTACTTGAACCAACATAGCCTTTGAGTTAGAGACTTGGCCATATACTATGGAATTTGTATTGAAGAGATGGGCTATCCCAGAACAAAACAGGGATTTTGATAATGGGGAAGTAGAAAGAAATGAGAAGCTAGGACTGAGTTGTGGAGAAGAGAAAGTTATTGAGAACAGACATCTCCAGTTTAGGCTAATGCCACTAGTGTAACTACTTCCTCGAAGATTGAGGAAAGTCCCAAGAAAAGTTCCCAATTTTTCCTCCTAGACACTAAAATATAACATCCTGCTCAGTTATTCATATATTTCCAGTCACTTGAAATTTGCTTCAACAACAAAGGGGTCAGGAAGTTACTAGAAATGATTATATATTCAAATTTAGACAGAAAGTCAACCCTCATTTAAGAATTAGGAATTTTCCCAACAAGGTCTTTGAGTAATGACTGAATTAAAAATGTTTCACATAAAATCAAGTCCTGAAAGCTACCACACACACACACACACACACACACACACAGAAAACCTACCTATACCTTAGGGGCCATTAGGTATATTCAAGGCTTAAAATGAGCCATTATTATAAGAGAGTATTACAGAAGTTCCATCCAAAATTATTTAGTATTCACAATTTCAGAGCACTAATGGTTAAGTATGCTACACACCACCTGACAGAGAAACAATAGATTCAGTTTGTAAAATGAAACATATGAATGTATTGTGTATAAAACATATATGTGATTTCAAGTGTACATGTCTGTATGTGCAAATGTACATGAGAAATCTATGTATATAATACACACATAAAATATGTATACAGGCAGACATAGATATAGACATATATGTTCATATACATACTCACAGCTATACAATACATACTCAATGAGGGAACTGACTTAGATTATCTGTGTATTTTAGTTACAGTGTTTTACTTTTATTTTTCCAGGGGGGAAAGAGATAAAAGGGAGAGAAAATAGGTATTTTTCCTTCATTTAAAAAATAAAATGATTTGAAATTCATTAAAATATAAAATAGATCAATGTAATCTTTAATAAGTTAATTAATCTTCCTGGACATCAGTTTCCTCATTTGTGAAATGAGGGAGTTAAACTAAATGACCTCTAAAGTCCCTTCCAGCTCTACACTCCATTATCCCATTATAGTAGAGGTAGAATTACCTACATGAAAAAGAAAACTGGGAAAAATGGAAAACAATATGGGTGGAAAATATTTTAGACCATCATCATACACAATATGCCCCAATAACTTCCAAATGGAAAATCAACTTAAATATCCAAAGGTTTTATATTATGTTATATTATGTTATATTATATTATAGTATAGTATATTGTATTGTATTATATTATATTATATTATATTATGTCATATTATATTATTTCATATTATATTATGTTATGTTATATTATATTATGTTTTATTTATTATATTAAAAATTAAAGGAAAATGAGTGGAGAAGTACAACTATGGTTAAGGAGATAATTCTCACTCAACCATGAAATAAAAGAGATTGATTACAAAAGATAAAATAGATCATTTCAATTACATGAAGTTGGAACTTATTATCTATGTGTTTCTTTAGATATCACCACATTCTCTGACTCTTGGTATAACCATATAAAAATGTTCAAAATAACCTCTAAGGTTTCATTGAGTTCTAAATCTATGATTCCATTATTTCTTCAGAGCAGACTCAGTACCAGTCACTGAGATCAATTTTAGAGAGATGTGTAGAGATTTTATGAATTGCCTAGGGTCACACAGGTCACAAAAATAAGAGTCTAAATTTCCTTTCTATTTCAAGGTCCAGATCTCTGTCTACTCTATGTCATACTGCCTTTACATGACATTTATATCTTAGTATCAAGTTTACCTAGCATTTTATTTTCAAATTGCTTTCTTCACAATGATTATCCTCATTTTACTGATTAAGTTCAGAAAATGAAATATTACCCAGGGTCACACTGCAAATAAGTGTTGAAATCAAGAATCGAAAATCTATTTTGTGATTGCCAAATCTATGGAGTTTTCTACTTCTTCTCTTGCCTCTCTGTGCAATAAACTTGTATAAAAGATGATATTCTTTGCCTCCATGAAGCTTATGCATTAGAGGAATTTATTTCAACTGCTTGCCATTTAGAAGCAGCTGGGGGACATCTGGCTATAATATCCTCTGATATCCAGTTAAGATGGGTGGGTATTGTCTGGAACTTACGACTAGTTTTCTTAATTAGGAGACAGCTTTATTGGAAAACAAACAAATGCAAATTAAATACTATCAACTATTTCCTCACATAATATAATGATCTTCAGCTGAGTCAGAAAGTCATGTTCTTTTCTTTCTCACCAAATCTCCCTTCTATGGTCACAGTCATAACTGGTATGATGAGAACAAAGCTCTGGGAATCAGACCAGGAAAACATGCGGTCCAGTGTGGGTGTTTCAAGCAAGATCCTTGTTTCCTTTCTCTTGCTAATATTCTTCCTCAGGGTTAAAGGTAATTGATGCAAGTTTTGACTTTCTGCAAAATAATAATGTGGTATTTTAGAACAGCATTACAGTGTGCAACTTTTAAATGGTTATTTCATATCTCCTTATTCTTTCTTCATTGCATCTCTGTCAAATGGCAGTTATCTTAGAGAACAATCCTCTTTCTTTAAAAGGAATCCTAGAATCTCAGGACTGGGATAGATCTTGGAGGCCTCCAAGCCTAATCAAATAATTAATTAAAAAGCATTTAGTTAGGCACTACAAGGTGCCAAAAATTGTTCTGGCATTGAAAATAGTAAAAAATAATAATGAAATCATCCCTGTTTTCAGGGAACTCACATTCTATTGTCTATAAGGATGAGAATATGGATAAGGAGAATGTCATGGATATGTATATCTATATATTTACTATATAGACAAATAAATATTTACACACACAAACATCAATGTGTGTTTCCAGAATAAATAACAAATAAATGCAATGAAGTTCTGGGAACAATTGCACTAACATTTGAGGTGGAGTAGTGGTTTAAGAAATATTTTATATAGAAGATAGGTATAGAGTTGACCCATGTTAAAAAGTAAAGGAAGAAGGGAGTATAATTCCTTATCTAGAGATAGACAGCAGAAAGTCATAGAAATGGAAGATTTAGTCTTTAGGTGGAGAAGAAAAGAATCAGGATAGAGTAGTGTCACAAAAATCCAAAAAGACAGTAGATCATATAGATGTCAATAATGCCAAACAGTAGAAATGAAGAAAAATGAGGAGTGAGAAAGAGCATCAACCATATTCTTGCCTCCATTCCTCTTTAGCCCTGCTCCTGATTCTCAGGACTTCATTTTATACAGAGGATCCCATGCAGAGGCATCTCCCCTGTTCCCATTTAGAGGTTTTTTGTTTTTGTTTTGTTTTGTTTTACTTTTTGCTTTAATTGTTATCTCTAGCACTAAGCATTTTGTCCCTGGCACATAATAAGGGCTTACTACTTTTTTATTTCCTTTGACTTCTTTTCAAACTTTCCTTTAACCTTAAGAAGAGGAATACACATGCAATAATTTCAACCTGCATCATGCTTTCAGAGATGTCTGTAGGGGATGCCAATGACTCTTATGGATTTCTTCTTTCTCTCCTCTAGGTCATCACTCCTTTCACTTTCTTCTTTATCACTCCTTTGAGTTTCTCCTTTCACTTGTTGCCACTGTGATGGCAATTGTTTCTGACTCAGCTGCTTAAATCCTGGGTTGGGCTGAGGATCCTGCCTACCCAATGCTGAGGCTTTTAAGATCTTAAACTTGCAACTCCTCATTCTTCTCAGTCTGTGTTAAGCACTGAATCTCTTTTTCTGTTATGATTTGAATCTGTCTTCCAACTCAAAGATTCTAATAGTCTAAATTAATTTCAAAATTAAATATATATTTTTTCTCTCTGAACTACAAATCAGATGACATTCAGTTTTTAGACTCCTTTTATATAGAAGGGTTGAGAAGTCTTTTAGGAAGACAGGTAGGAACCAGTAAATTAGGGGCAATTGAAAACTAAGGGTGAAAGGATGATTTAGAGGATAGTATGCTGAAAGATGATGGAAGGGAACAAAAAGGATCAAGAACAACTATGAAACAGGTACCCTTAACAAAGGGAAAAGTCACCTCAGTATTAGATATTAATGGAGGAGAGAGAGGAAGAGGTGATGGTAAGGGAAATTTATAGAGAGAAAAGAGGAGAATAAGGAACTGGTAGCTAATGTCATTAATTTCCCCACTAAAATATGATATGGAGTCCTTAGTTGAAAAGATCAGGGGACAGGGTTTTGAAAAAAAAAGATTCCTTTATTTTGATTGGATAAATAATTAGAGAGAAGTAAAAGATTCTCTTGTTGCTTTGAGAGTATGACTGAGTTCATTTTAGTTGTATAAGGACTATCAGGTTCATTTTGCAGTATACAAATAAAAATGGAGAAGGTGGTTTGGGGAAGTAATCTGGAGGTAGATTTATAAGAAATGATCAATAATAATGCAAAAGGACAAGGGATTAAAAATATAGGACACTGTAGAGTTGAACTTGTCAGCAATAAAGCTGGGTTTGGGAAGAAAAGAAAATAAAGCCTGGTAACCATGGAAAGAGGTAGAGAAATGGGAATTATTTTGATATAATGGCCAAAAAAATAGTTTACAAAGTGTAAGGAACAAGGAGAAAAGATAAGGAAATATTGGTTCAAGAATGGTGATACTTTTTGAGAATGACTAGAGCAAGAGTATGCCCATTCTTGTCTATGGTTGAGGTGAAATGAAGGAGAAAGCCAAAGGAGTTGAGGACAATAAGGAATCAGCAGTTCAGGATTCTTGGGAAGGAATCAGCATGTCTGTCATCATCAGGGCTGGTGCTGCACCTCATCACTATCCTCCATGAACTCCAGATCTCCCTATATGGAGATATCTCAGCTCAGACATCTCATTTCTTACCTGGATGCATTAGTTTGAGACTTCTTTGATGGAAACTTCCACCATGACAATATGGATACTTCTCCCATCCTCGCCAGAATTTTCAGGTTCCTTTTATGTTGGTCTATCATCATTAGAATATAAGCCCATTCAGGACAGGGTATATGATGTGAGGGAGTATTTTTTTTACTATAAGAAATGATGAGGAGAGATGGTTTCAGAATAACCTCAATGAACTGATGCTAAAAGAAGTAATAGAATGAAGAGATCATTGTACACAGTAACAGTAATATTATAATGGTCAATTGTGGAAAACTTAGGTCCTCTGATCAATATAAGAGATAATCAAAGAAAATTCTGAAGGACTCATGAAGGATGCTATCCACTTTCAGAGAAAGAACTGATGAATTCTGAATGCAAATTGAACTATGGTTTTCTCTATTTTTATTTCTTTTTTAGTGTACTATGGCTAGTATGGAACTATGGCTAGTATGGAAATAAGTTTCCATGATTTCACATATATAATTGATTTCATATTGCTTTCCTTCTTAGTGGTTTGGAGAGGGGCAGAAGGGAGAGATTTATTTTAGTTGACTAGGTATATTTGTTATAGGATATGTGTATTTCTTTTCTTTCTTTTTAATGAGGTAGAATGGGGGGTAGAAAAAATAAAAAAAAATTGTTTTAATAGAGATGTCAGAGTAATAAAGACATAAAATATTTCCTGTGCTTTCAGAAGAGGTCACTATACTATGAGGAGGAAACAAAGGAAGTTGAGTAGTACCAGATCTCAAACTATACTACAAATTGTAATTATTAAAACAATTTGTTACTAGTTCAAAATAGATTGATCATTGGAACAAATTAGCTACCTGGCATATAAAACCAAATTTATCTTATATGCAAATATTCAGTAAACACAAAGATACCAGAAAGAATAATAAGGATTCAAAAAACTGGAAAAATTGGATTAAAGTATGAAAGAAATGAGATTTAGACTCACGTAAGTTCTAAGAATTTCTGACCTATACATAAAAGTTCACATAATAAACAAATTTTAAAAAACAAATTGAGTTAAAGAAACAAATATAAGAAATTAGCTATCAAATCTATATATATTAGAAAAATTTTGAACAAATAAGAAACATATCACAGAAAATAAGTTGTATAACTTTTATTACACAGAATTCAAACATTGCTTTGTTTTTTTACAAATATAATAAATCTAAAATCAAAATAGAAACATTTAACTGAGAACAAATCTTTGCAGTCAATTTGTCTGATAAAGGCCTCATTTCCAAGATATATAAGGAAATGATTAAAATTCATAAGAAAAATAGCTATTCTCCAAATAATAAATCATCTAAAGACATGATCAGATTGTTCTCAAGTGAAGAAATGAATGTTTATAACTGTGACAAAAATACTCCAAATCACTATAATTAATGAAAGGCAAATTAAAAGTAAATAAACATTTGAAAATTTTAATTAAAAATTTTAATTTTATATCATACTTATCAAAATGAGAGATATTTAAAAAATAAAATTATTGGAGAGAATATGGGAGGAAAAAAGGTACATTAATTCATTGCTGGTAGATCTATAAATAGATGCAACCATTCTGGAAGCAATTTGGAATTAGGCACAAAAAGTCATTAGAAAGTTCATGCCCTTTTGATAGTTGTAAGGAAGATGAAAAGGTCCATTATGTTAAAAAAATATTTATAGCAACTCTTTGTGATAGAAAAAAACCTTGTTCATTGAGTGGATACCTGTCAATTAAGTAATATCCCAGTATTTTATGGTAGATGATTATGACATAGATGGTAGATCATTATTTCCTATGAGAAATGAAAAAAAATTATTTCAAAAAGGCATGAAAAGACCCCTATGAACTGATGCAGTGAAATAAATAGAATCAGAAGAATTTCTATTATAAAATTAATACTAGAAAAAAGAATAATCTTGTAACTTTTATCAACTGAATAATGAAATGAAAAGAACCAGTAAAACCATGTATAAACTAATAGCAAGATTGTAAAAATGAGCAACTCTGAAAATTGAAAGTACTTTTTATCATAATGATCATTCCAGAGATGAAATGATGAAACTTGGTCTCCTTTAGATTCCTTCTATATCCATTTTTATTGTCTTTATCCTATATAGAAGTAAAATCTGGACAAATATTGGAACCTGTAGATTGTGTTACTTAAGTTTTTTCTCGATTTCTCCTTTCAGAATTAAAACACTGGCGATTTTAATAGTTCAGACTCTTTAAATCATCTATGTGACTTCCCTCTCCTTTAGCTTAATTTTCCTCTTCTTCTACTTCTTTCCCCACAAAATTCTTACGCAGAAGTGATAAATAGGTCAATTAAATCTGAAGGAATTAAACTTATCACCTTGACTATGTTCAAAAATGAACAACTGGAATGATGAAGATTGGAATCATACCACTCAAAAAAATAAGGTTTCAAATGTATAATATAGATAAATAAAAGTGTGTGTAGAAGACAGGATTTGGAGGATATAAGGATATAAGAAGCACTTTAATTTTTATTTTGTTTTATTTTTACTTGTCAATACAATTTTTAATAAATTTTCTGACATTTTATTATTCTCTCTCCCTCCTGCTCCTTTATACTCTCTAAGATGGCAGGTAATATGGTAGAGGTTATACATATACTATCATGTGATACATATGTTTTTATGCTGTGAAAGAAGACATATCACTATACAAAGGAAAAAAAAACTCATGGAGAAAATATAATGAAAAAATGATGTGCTCCAATCTGCATTTATGCTCCATCAATTCCTTCTATGGATGTGGATAGCTTTTATCATCATGAATCTCTTGGAGTTGCCTACGATCCATGTTACTCTGTATAACTTTCTCCTGCTTTTGCTCATTTAATTATATAATTAAATATAAGTATAATCATATTGCTTCACTTTATATGTTACCCAGACTATATTTTAAGATTTATCTGTTTTCATTTCTCATAGTATTCCATTACAATCAAATACCTAAACTTGCTCAGTCATTCCTTAGCTAATGTGTACCTCCCTAATTTCTAATTCTTTGCCATCACAAAAAAGCTACTTATGTAAAAATTAAATTAGTCTCTACTGATAAAAAATATTATATTTTATGAGGTTTATTAAAGATTATTAGAAATCAAGGATAAAGAAATACAACATAAGAAAAGTACCTGCCTAGGACTGATTAGCCCATTCACATTCACTTATTACATCTTGCATGCCGTAGAGAGAAGTGTGTGTGTGTGTGTGTGTGTGCGAGCGCGCGCGTGCTTGCATGCTTAGAAGAGGAATAAGAGAGAGCACTTGGGAGGCAGAGAGCCTTTTAAATACTAAATTATGTTCTCGAACTCAGGTGAGGAGTCATGTGAGATCATAGGGAATTCTGGGAAGTACCAAGGACTTTTGGGGATTGAAGTCCAGGGTTCAAAACTCCATTTTACATTCAAGTATCTTTGAGAAAGTAGGACCTTTCTTTGATCTCTTCAGAATAAGGACCAAGGACTGGTCAAAGAAAGAGTAATTATACTTTTATGGCCCTTTGGCCATGGTTCCAAATTGCTCTCCATAATAGTTGAGTCAGTTCATAGAACACCAACAGTACATTAATATCCCAGTTTTCCCATATCCTATCCAATATTTACCATTTTCCTTTTTTGTTTGTGTGAGGAGGACCTCAGAGTTGTTTTAATTTTTATTTCTTTAATTAAAAGTGATTTTATATGATTTTTTATTTCCTCATCTGAGAAATGCCTGTTCATATCTTTTGGCCACTTATCAACTGGGTAATCACTTATATTCTTATAAATTTTTAAAAGTGCTCTGTATATACGAGAAGTGAGGCCTTTGTAGAGACACTTACTATATATATTTTTTGCAGTTTGTTGTTTCCCTTCTAATTTTGGTTACATTTGTTTTCTTTGTGCAAAACTTTTTTTTTTTAATTTTAATGTAGTAAAAGTTACCTATTTAACATCTAGTAGTCTTTTCTATGTCTTGTTTGGCCATAAATGCTTCTTTTATCCATAGGTCTGACAGGTACATTATTCTGTCCTCCCCTAATTTGTTTATAATATTATTCCTTATTTCTTCTTTTTTTAAATTTCCCCCATATTATATTTAATACATTTTTCAATAATCGTTTTCTCATATTTGGCAGTTCATGCTCTATCCCTCCATCTTACCCGCTCCCTTCCACAAGATGGTATAAAATATGATATAGGTTATATATGTGTTTTTATATAACACAAATGTCCATGTTCCTCCTGTTGTAAAAGAAGATACATATTACTTACAGTAGAGAAAAATTCATGGAAGAAATGAAGAGAAGAATGGCATGCCTCAATCTGCATCTGACTTTATCAGTTCTTTCTATAGTGGTAGATAGTAATTTTTTTATTCCTGAGTCCCTTGGAGTTATCCTAAATCCTTGCATTTCTGCTAATAATTATTAGTCACTCACAGTTGTTAATCATATTTTATTGCTGTTTCTGTATACAATATTCTCTTAGTTCTATTCATTTCACATTGCATCATTTCATATGTCTTTCCAAGTTTTTGTGATCATCTTGCTCATCATTTCTTACGGTACAATATCCCATTACAGTTGCATAGGACAACTTGTTCAGCCATTTCTCAATTGATGGACATCACTTCAGTTTCCAGTTCTGTGCACCACAAAAAAGAGCTGCTATAAATATTTTTGTACAAGTAGGTCCTTCCCCCCCCCCCCCCCATCCTTGATCTCTTTGGGATACAGACATAAAGTGGTAACCCTTTATTTGTAAATAATGTATCCATTTTGACCTTATCTTGATAAATGGCATGAGATGTTGATCTATGCCTAGTTTCTGCCATATTATTTTCCCAGCAGTTTTTGTCAAATAGTGAATTTTTCCAAAAGTTTGGATATTTGGGTTTGTCAAACGCTATGTAATTATGATTATTTATTACTACATATGTAGTGTCTCTTTTCCATTGGTCTGCTACTAATTTCTCAGCCAATGTCAGATTATTTTATGGTTGCTGCTTTTTATTACAGTTTGAGGTCTGGTATGGTTAGACCCCCTTCTTTCATTTTTTTTTATTAATTCTCTCAATATTCTTGACCTCTTTTTCTTCCAGATGAATTTAATTAATATTTTTCTAGCTTTATGAAATAATTTATGGGTAGCTTGATTGGTATGGTAATGCATAGGTCAGCTAATTTAGGCAAAATTGTCATTTTTGTTATATTGGTTTGGCCTACAAACGAGCAATTCATCTTTTTGCCAATTGTTTGGATCTGACTGTATTTTTGTGAAAAGTGTTCTGTAGTTGTGTTCATATAGTTCCTGAGTTTATCTTGGCAGGTACACTACAAGGTATTTTACATTGTCTATAGATTTTAAATAGGATTTCTCTTTTCTATCTTTTGATGTTGGACTTCATTAGTACCATAAAGAAATGCTGATGAAAATATAGGTTAATTTTATATCCTGCAACTTTGGTAAATTTGTTAATTGTTTGTATTTGTTTCTTGGTTGATGCTCTGTGATTTTCTTAATATACCATCATATCATATTCAGAGTATGGTAGTTGTATTTCCTCATTGCCTATTCTAATTCCTTCAATTTCTTCTTCTCTTATTGCTATAGGTATCATTTCTAGTACATTATTGAATACTATTTCTGACAATGAATATACTTGCTTTACTCTTGATCTCAAGAAGGCTTCTAGTTAATAACCATTAGAAATCATGCTTACTGATTATTTTTTTTCAGCTTCTAAAGGAATAAGGTGTTGTTTTTTGGGGGGGGGAATTAATTTATTTAGTCAATTTAGAACATTATTCCTTGGTTACAATAATCCATTATTTCCCTCCCTCCCCTCCACCCACCCTTCCCACAGCCCACATGCAATTTCATTGGGTATTACTTGTGTCCTTGATCAGAACCTATTTCCATGCTGTTGATGTTTGCACTAGGATGTTCATTTAGTCTACATCCCCAACCATATTCCTTCAATCCATGTATTCAAGCAGTTGTTTTTCTTCTGTGTTTTTACTCCCACAGTTTTTCCTCTGAATGTGAATAGTGCTCTTTCTCGTAGATTTCTCCAAGTTGTTCAGGATCATTGCATTGCCACTAATGGAGAAGTCCATTACATTTGATTGTACCACAGTGTATCAGTCTCTGTGTACAATGTTCTCCTGGCTCTGCTCCTCTCACTCTGCATCAATGTTCTAGTTCACATGGAATTCCTCCACTTTATTATTCCTTTGAGCAAAATAGTATTCCATCATCAACACATACCACAATTTATTCAGTCATTCCCCAATTGAAGGGCATCCCCTCATTTTCCATTTTTTTGCCACTACAAAGAACACAGCTATGAATATTCTTGTACATGTCTTTTTCCTTATTATCTCTTTGGGGTACAAACTTTATCCCAAGTAGGGGTTTCATATTATCATCATTCTTCAGCTTGAAAAGTCTGCTATTACGTCTGTCTATTTCACCTATCTTTCCAGCTCTAATCCATTTTCCACTCAGCCAACAAATTGATTTTTCTCAAGTGCAAGTCTGACATGGATAGTTAGGTGGCACAGGGGATAGAGCATTCAGCTTGAAATCAGGAAAACTTATTTTCTTGAGTTCAAGTCTTTTTTATATGCTTGCTCACTAGGTAATTCTGACCAAGTCACTTAACTCTGATTGCCTCAATTTCTTCATCTATAAAATGAGCTGAAAAAGGAAGTTGCAAACCACATTAGTATCACTTCCAAGAAAATCAGGTCACAAAAAGGTGAGACATTGGTGATTAAAAAACAATACATCTTGCTACATTACCTTCTATTCAGTAAATTCCAGGATCAAATTTGAAATCTTTTGTTTGGTGTTTAAAAAAAAACCTTCATAACTTGGATCTTTCCTATCTTTCTAGTCTTCTTAAATATTAATATCCTCCATGGACTCAGTGATCCAGAGACATTGGCCTCCTTGTTTTTGACACATGATGTTTCATCTCTTGATTTTGTATTTTCACTGGCTGTCCCCTAGACATGGAATTTTTCTCCTCTTCTCTACCTCTTGACTTCTCTGACTTCTTTCAAATCTCAGCTAAAAGTATACCTACTGCAAAAAGTCTTTACTGATCCCCCTTAATTCCTGTGCCTTCCTTCTAAGACTTTCCTAAATTTATCCTGTACATAGTATTTGCATAGTCCACTCCATTAGACTATGAGCTCCATGAAGGTAGATACTGGTCTATTTTTTTTAACTTATTTCATTTTTAACTTTAGCCCTGAATCCAAGATTACTATACAATGAATATTATTGTGCCATACAAAATGACAAACAAGACAATCACCAAAAAATCTAGAAAGACATATTTAGTGATATAAAATGAAGTGAGAAGAACCAGGAGAACATTGTACACAGTAACAATAATAATTTATGATGATCCACTGTGAATGGCGTAAGTATTATCAACATGGCAAGGATCCAGGACAATCCCAAGGGACCACCACCTTAGCAGGAATATAGAGAGTCTAAATGCAGATTGGCGCATATCATTCTTCCCTTTATTTCTTCCATTAATTTTTCTCTTGCGTAAGCAATATGCAATTTGTTTCACATGACAAACACATATAACATGTGTTATATGATAACGTATGTACAACCTATATCATATTACCTGATATTTTGGTAAGAGAAGAGGGGTGAGTAGGAAGGGGAGAAAAGAATAAGGCAAAGATTTCTGGACATAGATAATGTGAGAATTTATTTCTCTTGGCTAGGCACGTTTATAAAAATTTATTGCATATTTATAGCAAATCATGTATATGATTCTATTATGTTACATATTATATGTTATTATATAAAAATATATGGTAACAAAACAATAAAAATGTCTTTTTACTTTTGACTTGACTTGTCCTTTGAAGATCTGTCACATGAAAAAGCAATTAGCCTTTTCTGCTTCGATCATTAGACAGAACTAAAGCAATGGGTAGAAAAGTTACTAAGAGGAAGATTTATATAAAGCTTATTGTAAATGGACAAAATAATCAAATAATATTGGAAAAATCATGCGTGACTGAGGTCAAATCTATCATTCCTTCTCACTCAGATATTCTTCAATCCATAAAATTTAACAATCTATAAGGGATATGAACTCACACATAAAAATTTCAACAATACAAAATAAAACATGGTAAGTACATAAATAAGGTACAAGCATCCTCTGTTCAGAGAATCAAATCTTAGTTGTAAAATGGTCATGGCCCCAAGAAAATT
The DNA here is from genome assembly GCF_027887165.1 of Monodelphis domestica. Taxonomy (NCBI): domain Eukaryota; kingdom Metazoa; phylum Chordata; class Mammalia; order Didelphimorphia; family Didelphidae; genus Monodelphis; species Monodelphis domestica. The sequence goes on along the minus strand of NC_077229.1, from coordinate 140,698,290 downwards.
ATTATAGAACTAAATACTGAGTGATACTTAGTTTTAAAGGGCCTAAAGGAGAGATGCATGGAATATCAGTTGATCTACTAAAACAGAACTGCCTCTGATGTTAGAAGAGTATCTGCAGACTGAAAAGTCAAAGCAAAAATTCATTTATCCTTAAATATCTTAGCCTCGACTGATAAAGGCAGAAGTTACTGATTATCTCACCATTTACTTAGAAGATGCTTTCCATCATGTCTTTTGTCACAATATAAACATACATTTTCTAGTTCTACCTCAGTAGAGCAACAGAAGTTTCAGTGAGCTTCACACAAACATAAATAAAAAATCACCAAATTGTCTTAATTGGAAGTAAATGAGTGATATTTAAATGACCAGATTTTTTTAATGGTTCACTGAAGGCTAAAACTGTCAGGAGTAGACTAAACATGTTGCAATGTCCCTGAGCTATCAGTTTTAAGAAAATGGGAATCCTTTTAGAACATGGAAATAACTTCCCTTGTTTCCAGCACTTGCAAACAAAATTTTGTTAAGTATAATTTCTTTCATGCTAGTCAAATCCACAATAAAACATATAGAGAAAAATAATTTAATTTTTTTTCAAAAACTGATATGAAAAAATAATGATTAAAGTTACAAGTAACAAGGAAAATAATAAAATCATTCAGGTTTCATTGCACATCTAGTAAATTATAAAAAGTAAGAAAAGACTCAAAAAGTCAGTGTTGGGAGAATATGAACTACTAGAGCTATGGGTTATATCATATGTGGGTTATATATATGTACATATATAAACATAGGGGTGTATGGGGTGTTCAGGGAGGGGTAGTATCTCTGATGTGGAGGGTTTGTCATGCCCTCCTAGGGCAGCTCTCCAACCTCTGACCCTCACCTGACACCCAGCTCTCACTTGTGGCTCCCAGTAGCTGCTAGCATGCGGCAGTGGCCACACCCCAGGCAACGGCTTCAACAGGCCGGCCAAACCTTGTGAGGGTAGCCATCAGAGGTCGTCGACCCCTGGTGAACCAGGGCTTTTCTCACCCAGCATGTGAAGACTGCTTCAGCCAAACAGACGGGAGAAACCAATAAGAAGGTTCAACGGCTGAGAGGCGACGCAGCAAAGCACTGTGGAGTGCTTAGGGCGTGTTGGAACACAAAAGACAACACAGCCATCCAATGCAGCTGAGGAAGTCACCAGGTGTAACAACTTTTCGTGCCAATGGACCCAGGCTTCCAACGCCGAGAGAGTGGGACTGTCTCTGTGCATCAACTTTTCCACTTAAATCTCCTTCACGCACAAGTGTCTTTGTGCACACTCATCTACATCACAGATGAAAGTGCACAAAGACAATCGTCATCCTCAGTTGAGACAACTACTACTATATATCATATAAATTTATGACAAAGTTGTGAATTTGTCTAAGAATTCTGGAAGAGAATTTTAAATTTTGCTAGAAAAGTTCCTAAAATATTTATAAATTTTGACTTGATGATCTCACTATTGGACTTATAACACAGGGAGGTAAAAAAACAAAATGATATATTCTACAGATGTTAAAATATTAAGAGCAGCACTTTTATTAATAGCAAAATCTCAAAATATGGTAGATGCCTCTTGTTTAGAGAACTGCTAAACAAATGGCACATGAAGATAAAGGTCTATTATTGTACCATAAGAAGACAACAAACATATGATAAATTAAAAAAAAAATGGGAAAATTTGTATCAGCTGATACCCAGGAAGAAAGTAGAACCAAGAAACTGACATACACAATCATGCAAAGGGGAATACTTAAAGACTTAAGAATCCCAATTAGAAGAGGTCAACAATTATGGTTCCTGTCAAGCAGCAACAAAACAAGCATTTCCCTCCCCAGTACATAGATGGTAGACCAAAGTTAAACGATATTGTGTACATTTTAAGATGTTGCTATAATGATTTTTTTCAGTGTATTTTTCTTTGTTATAAGGAAACATTCTGTTGGGTTAGAGTAGATTATTGGGAAAAATTGTCATGCAGTCATTTCAGTTGTACCTGATTCTTCATGACTCCATTTGAGGTTTTCTTGGCAAAGATACTAGAGTAGTTTTCCATTTCATTTTGCAGCTCATTTTTACAAATGAAGAAACTGAGATAAACAGGGTTAAGTGACTTGTCCAGGACCACACAGCTGGTTAGTGTCTGAGGACAGATTTGAACTCATGAAGATGAGTCTTCCTGGCTCCAGGCCCCAGTATTCTCTATCCATTGTGCCACCTTGTCTCAAGCTAACCTGCGAACTGTGAAGCCAAGGATTCCTCCTGAATGTGTGTGGTGATGTAGGCGAAATAATAATGAATGGGAGATAGCTTTCATATTCAACCTGTAGCACAGGGTTTCACAGAGAAACTGCTCCACCTTAGCTAAGGCTTGGGTTTATTTTATACCCTCATGATCACACATCTCCTTGGCACACATTTTCATTCTCAATGTACGTGTTTCCATAGAACGTAACAACAGATACTAAGCCTAAGGAGATAGTCAACAAAACATTGTTACTAAGTGCAGGGTAAGAGGGTAGAATCAACATGACCTAGATATAGGTTGGGGAATTCAAAGTACAGATTTTCCAGAAGTTTTTGTGCCTAGAAAAGAGGGTCCTAAGTAAGTGGGTATATAAGAATTCTTAGTTTAATTTTGTAAGTGAGATCTCCTGGTAATATTCTGAGGGGACAGAGTGGGACATCTGTATTTAACCCTGCAAGCATGTTACTCTCATCTATTTTCCTGGGGCTAATTAAGTATAATAATCATAGCAATTCCAATAATGAGGGGATATTAATAAGGAAAGTCACTTGCGGGGGTGGGGGGGTCAGTGATGTTTTCATCCTTCCTGGAGGATACTTTGCAGTCCCCAGTTTCCATGTGTGACTGTGTCAAACAGCATGGTCTTTGATGGCTCCTGGTATCACCTAGTTATTCATATTGAGAAGGAACAGTTGTGTAAAAACCAGAATCATTAAAATTCCACTAATATATATTTTAAGCAAATTTTTAAAAGCACAGGAAAAGTAAATTTGAGTTTCATATCATCTTTCTATGAGTATATAAAGGCACGTGGTATTTTAGGGAGAAGACTTAAAATTCCTTCCCAGAGCTCATAAATAAAAGAGGACACTCAAGGAACATAGGCCTGGACCTTTATTACCGGTCTCTTCTTGTCCCCCAAGCTACAGTCCCAGATATTTCAGACCCTTTTGCATTCCTTATTACAAGGATATTTTAAGAAAGGGGACTGTGTTTTCTGACCATAAATATGAGTGCAGCAGGTTGAACCAGGGATACACCAAATATTTTTCTAACTGAGGGAGACCAATGTCAGAACTGTGGATGCCAACAAGATGACTAAGCAGCTGTTAGTGTCTCCTATTTACTCATCTAGGGTTGATGGGAGTGGAAAGAAACAGCTGGTGATCTCTATATCTATTAAGAAGAAAGAAAAGACAGAATACCAGAACAGATTAGTTTAGATGAAAGAATATTGTGACCCCAAAGATGTGGTAATAGTCTGTGTGTATATACACAATAATTTAGTATGTTTCTCATAGTGACTTTGTAAGTATGAATTACATTTCAACAATTAACCATCTGTGTGAAAATTGAGGATAGAAGTTGTAGTAAAGTTTGGAACTTGACTTGCCCTAGGTAGCATAAGGAGGAAGGACAAGGAACAACAAAGTAATTTTAGTCTCTGAACCTAGACCAGGAACCCAAGGAATGCAATTAACTATTCTATGAAAATGTTCCAAGGAGTTGATTTTTAAGTAAACTAAGTTGCCCAATAACATCATTATCCATTTATCTTTCATGGTCTCCTTTTTTATTATTTTCATATTTGTTACCTTGTGAAGGAAGACAGTAGAGAAAAATTCATGGAGGAAACAAAGAATATTGTATTTCAATTTGCATTTGGACTCTGTTCCTATCACAATGGATATCATTTTTTTTTGTCATGAGTCTCTTGGAGTTGTCTTGGATCCTTGCCTTGTTGATAAGAGTTAAGTCATTCACAGTTGATCATCATGCATTATTGTTGTTACTATGTATGATGTTCTCTTGGTTCTGCTCATTTCACTTTGCATCATTTCATATAAGTGTTTCCAGGCTTTTTGTGATCGTCTTGTTTGTCTTTTCTTGACACAATAGTATTCCATTGCAAGCATACACTACAACTTGTTCAGCCATTGTCCAATTGAGGGACATCCCTTCAGTTTCCAATTCTTTGCTACAACAAAAAGAGCTGCTAAAAATATTTTTGTACAGGTTAAGTTATTTCCCCCATATTTCATCTTTTGGGGATATAGATCTGGTAATGATAAAGCTGGATCAAAGGATATGTACAGTCTGATGATCCTTTGGGCATGGATCCAGATTGCTCTCCAGAATAGTTGTATAAGTTTGCAGCTCCGCAGCCATGTTTCAGTGTCCCAGAATTTTTCTACATCCCCTCCAACATTCATCATTTTCCTTTTTTTTGTTACATTAGCCAGTCTGAAGGGTGTGAAATGACACCTCAGAGTTGTTTTAATTTACATTTTCTAATCAATGGTGATTCAAAGAACTTTTTCATATAACTAATGATAATTTTAATTTCTTCATTTGAGAATTACCTATTACATAGTCCCTTTCTAAGGTATTCTTTATCATATAACATTCTTCTACAGATCACAACTTACTCTTGCCTTCTCATCCCTGAACACACCTTCCCTTTGGCTCACAAGGAAAGTCCACCCATTTCTTGGCTATATTCTTGAAGTTCTATGGATACCCCAAGGTTACTAATGGAGTATCTAGGTAGCCCATAAGTTACTCTGATATCTTGTTTATGTGACTATTGGCTGATTTCTTTTTAGACCACACATTTCATTGATGACACTCTTTACACAGCTGCTCCTACCTAATTCCTTGTGTTGCTTTCTTATTTCCCTTTGATTGATTTTTGCCTTCAATTGTTGGGCAACTATCTACTTATACCATAGGCAAATAGGCTATATCATATAACAACATTCTCTCTTTGTGATGATCTCTTTTTTCATTATGTTACTTAAAAGTCACTATTTCTAAAAAAAAAAAATTCCCTCAAATCCCTCTCCTGCTTAAATACTTTAGTGGTTTCCCATGGCCTAAAAGAAGCAATGTGGCATAATGCAAAATATCAATAGGGTTGGCTATTTGTCACTTTGTCACTTAGTCACTTATTATTTCTTTGCTTTGGGGCAATTCACTAAAATTCTTTGAATCTGTTTTTCTATCAGCAACATGTGGATGCGAGAGACCATGTAGTATATACTATCCAGGGCCCCAGTAATGGGGTCAGGAAGACCTGTGTTCACATCTTGCCTCTGAAACACACTAGCTATAGAATCCTACTCAATTAAATAACTTCAGTGTTGCTGGCTAATTGAATTCTAAGTCAATATCAGGCTAATATGTATTTATTAAATATTTATTATCCAGGTCATTGCACATAATGGTACAAAAATGGACTCTACCCTAGAGGAACTTATATTCTGTTGGGGGTGACAACACCCAAGGGCTATGTGCAGGCTATACATATATATTCTAGCCCTTTGAGTTGAAGAGCAGGCACAAATGTACTTAAGGGAATTTCCTTCCTCAGTGTTCCTTATATCAATGGAGTCATAAATTGGGCCCAAAGATTCTATTCAGAAAGGAAGAAAAAATACAAAGTGTTTCAAGCAGATACAGAGATCAGCTTGCTCCACACAAGAAAAAAAAAAATCTCAGTTTTGCCTCTCTCCTAGTACTGAGTCCACTGTTTTGTGTGTGTGTGTGTGTGTGTGTGTGTGTGTGTGTGTGTGTGTCTGTGTGTGTCTGTGTTTTTTTGGCCATAGCCACCTCTGTTTGGTGAAACTCTCTCCCTTCTTAGATACCACTTAGCTTCTAGTTCTGATCCAAACTGAGAGAACTCTCTTATGTTGCTACCCAATAAGAACATAACTACCATTGGTCCCCAAGTCATACACCTAGTTTGGAGTGAATTAACTTCCAAATAGCCCCCAAATCTCTGAAGAGTTGCCCTTTACAGGAGTACTCTGTTGTTCTTTTTGTTGTTCACTCATTTTTAGTCCTGTCTTTTTAAAATCCCATTTGGAGTTTTCTTAGCTAGATTTATTCAGGATTTGCTACTCCAGCTTATTTTCTAGATAAGGAAACCAAGGCAACAGAGTTAAATGACTTGCCCAAGGTCACACATCTAGTAAATGTCTGACACCAGATTGGAACTCAGGAAAATGAATCTTTCTGTCTACAAGACTGGGACTCTATCCACTGTGTCATCTAACTGCCCTACATAAGTACTCACCTCAGGAAATCCCTTAAAACATACCATTGTTTTTCTTCCTTATATAGTTTCTTCTTTGACTCATTCAACTAATTACCTTCCTCTTACAGGAAGTTCCAATTTGATGTCTACCATTAGGCTTAGCTCTTTAATACAAAGGCCCCTTTGATACAAAACCATTCCCTGTTTCCCTTTTAATTGCTACTGTCAAATGAACAAATACAAGTTCTTCCATATAAACAGAATTCAGAGACTTCTAGACAAGGAAAAGAGATATTCTCAGGGATCTACTAGAGCAACTTATACCTGTTTATTTTTGTTTGTTTTTTTTTTACTGGAAATATGTATACTTTGGAAATCCATAAGCACAACAAATCAGAGCTTGGTTTTATTGTTGTTGATTGTCTAGATTTAAGAAAATGATGAAAAATGTTAATAATAGAGATTAAACCTAAAATGTGTCATGTTTATATATTTTCAGAGAGCCAGTTGTTATGTATTTATCAGTACATCCCCAAGATAGCCCTGGAGACTTGATGGGGAAGAATGGGAATTGTTCTTTACAAAGTACAGATTCTACTCAGAGTTTGGGGATGCAGATGGATGGGGGTGGTGAAAATTATGTTAAGAGGAAATCATGAATCTTTATGTTATTGCACTTTACCACCAGAGTCATTGTATGGCAATGCTATTATTCATTCCAAGGAATATTATGATCAGAGAATATGGGCCAATCACTTGGCAAAGGAAGAGAGATGAAAAGGGATGAGTGTGTTCATTAGGTTCCACTGTTAATTTCCATATGTTGAAAGATTGAGAGAGAGAGAGAGAGAGAGAGAGAGAGAGAGAGGGAGGGAGGGAGGGAGGGAAAGAGAGGGAGGAGAAGAGAGAGTGAGGGAAGGAAGGAGTGGAAGAGGAAAAGATAGAGATTGAAAACACCATTCTAAAAAGTGCTGACCTCAAATAAAGGAGAACTGGGAAGAAAGAGAGAATGCATCCTGAAGGCATGGCCAAAAAAAGTTGTTAATATCATTTGGAGCCCTGGTCACCAGTAAGAGCCAGGAGAATAAAAGATGGAAAATGGATCTCATCTCTAGTGATGTTTAGATGATTATCAAGGAAAGAGTGAAGAAAGTCTCTAGTACATTAGGTGGACCTTCTTTAGTAAACTTTGGGGAGCAAATTAGTAAAAGTTGCAAAGGATGATTAGGAATAGACAGACCACATTCTGGATCATTGGAGGGAACTTAAATTGATGAAAACACATGACTATCTGTTACAGCTCTCTATGGAAATCCATGCAATAAATCTGCCAAAACTTTTCTCTTCAACTCTTCTCCATCTCCACCCTCTCCCTTTGACACTGAAGAGATGATGATTTTGCCTCTAAGTTCATGGAAAAGATTGAAGCTATCCAACCACCCTCATTTAAGCCCTGCAGAACTTTCTCCTCCCTATCCCTCCATCTGTTCTCATTGTTTTCTCTTCCTTCTCTCTAATCTCAGAGGAAAACAGAGTACTGCTAGCTAATTCTAACTCCCTAGAGCTGTGCCCTCTGATACTGGAATGAGGATTTGGGTTCAATTTTCTCTTTTGATGTTTGTGTGAATTTGAATAAGTCATTGCATTACCCTGGGTCTTCTTTTCCACAACTATGAAATGAGAGGAAGGGCAGACTCAATAACTTCTCAGATTCTTTTCCATTTTGAGTCTATGAGTCTGATTGATTAAGGATTAGTAACACATGAGAAGGAAAGAATGATAAAAATTTCAGAGATAAAAGAGACCTTATAATTTACCTAGTTTAAGTAGGGTTTCAAGGCAGTATTGTTAATAGAGAGCTGGGAAAGGAGTCAGTAAAACATGAGTTTGAATCCTACCTCAGACACTGGCCAGCTTAGTGAGCCTCATCAAGCCATAGCCTCAATGTTTTCATCCATAAATGGGTAATAATATCTCCTGCCTTAAAGGGTTGTTAAGAGGCAAACATCAGATAATACATGTAAAGCTCTTTACAAACATTAAAATGTAATATAAATGTTTACATTGCTACTTTGCAGTTGAGTCTGAGTTAAAAAGAACTACTAAAATTAGAATCTAAACCTTCTAATACCCTATTTGATGTGTTTTTTTTCTACTATGATAATGAGCTCATTCCAGGAAACTCATCAGTCTACCTGGGTGGAAAATACTGGATAACATTAATAACAATAATCCCATCATATAAATATTTCTATAGTGTTAAAAATGTTAACATCCCTGCAGAGTAGAGTAAAATTGTGCCAAAGTAAATAATAGAGAGTAGACCAAGAGGCACTTCATGTCTAACCACATGAATGATACAGTCTGAGAAGTCTGACTAAGGAGAAGATTCATCAAGGGAATCTGCTACCATTACAATGCTGAGGAATTAGAAGTTTTGGATGGGTTGTGGAAAGAGCTTTATCCCCACCACAGTCTATTCCAGTCTTACCACTCTCTTTCAACATTCATTATCTACACCTGCTGACATATCTTAATTATTAGTAAGCTGCCATTTATTTCTCTTGCCTCTCTTCCCTTTTCTTTCAAAATACAGATCATAGATTATTTAGAATGTACCCTAGAGATAATATAGTTCATTTTCTTCATTTTGTAAAATCAGAACCTAAAGCTTGCCTAAAGTCAAAGAGCTAGTTAGTGGCAAAGGTGGGATTCAAACCCTGAGCCCCCCCCCCCTTTCTAATCCAGTTCTTTCTCCACTGAAATATGTTGGCTACCAAAAGTCAAGGTCTGTCTCTTTTCACCACCCTGTTGTGATATACCTCCTTTCTTGAAATTAACTTTATTATTCCTTTTGTTGTTACTGAGTCATGTTTTACTTCTGTCTGACTCTGTTACCCCATTTGGGGTATTCTTGGCAAAGATACTAGAAAAGTTTGCCATTTCTTCATCATATAGATGAGGAAACTGAGGCAAGCAGGATTAAATAACTTGTAGGGTTAAACAGCTAGGAACTGCCTCAGAACAGATTTGAGCTCAGGAAGATAAGTTTTCTTGACTCCAGGCCCAGTATTCTTTTCTTACCTAAGTTCAAAGAGCTAGGCAGCAACAGAACTGAGATTCAAACCCAGGGCTTCAACTTCCAATTCAGTAGTCTTTCCATTGAAATATATTCCCTTCCAAGGTCAAATTGTGTTTCTTTTGACCCCCATGTAATGGACCTCCTTCTCTGAAATTTCCTTTACCTCTCCTTAGTCATGTACCTAATCTTTAATGTCTTATTTACAATTGATTTTTTCCTTGATGATTACAACCTCCCAGGTCACCTTTCTCCAAAGAAAAAAGAAAGAATCTCTACTTGACCCTACAATCCCTCAATGGTTTGTCCTAGACAGAAAATGAGGATTGATATATTCCATGAAAGCACTGGCATAACCTATACCAGCCTATTTACCACCTCAGAGAGGTGGGGGGAGGAAGGAGGAAGGGAAGGGAAAAAATATGAATCCTTAAAATATCAGAAAACAATTGTCAAAAATTATTTTTACATGTAATTTTAAAATGAATGTAATTTTAAAACAGAAAAACAAAGTGAGAGAATTGGATGAGAAGGTACCTTCAAGCATTAAATCCATGTTCTTACTAGTTCTGTGGTATCAGCATCAATTTTATGATAGATGTCTTTTGGGGTTCCCAATTTTACAGATGAGACAACTGAGGCTGTGATTTTCCCAAGGTCACACAGCTGGCATGTAACAGAGGCAAGACTGACACCTCCAAAGCAAAGATGCTCTCTAGGCTGTCTTTTGTCAGTCTTCTCCTCCTTTACTTCTTTAAAACTTGATATTCTGGATTATTCCTTGATAATGTCTCCACCCTTGATTCATTATATTACTTTTCCCTAGATTACCTCCTACTTCCCTATTTGCTCCTTTCAAGTCTCTTTGAGGTTCACGATGTGTCTTGCAGTTCTCTGAAGAGCAAAGTGCTTCAAGGCTCTTCTTCAAGGAGCTACATTTTTCTTCTCACAGTACACTCTCTCACTTGATAATCTTATTAGCTTTCATGGCTTCCCTTATTAGTATCTGCACAGATGACTCCTGAATTTATATGTCTGCCCCTAGTCCCTTTCTTAGCTTCAGTCCTTCTATACCACCTGCCTTATGAACATCTGTACTGGGTTCTTAGAAAGAAAGAAAAAATCGCTGGGCTTAGAGTCAGGAAGAACTGAATTCCAATCTGGCATAGACCTTGGGAAAGTCATCAGTTTTCTCAACTGTAAAACCCCTCATTCTCAGGATTATTGTGGAGATCAAATGAAATGATATTTTTAAAGCACATACCACAGGGACAGGAATGTAGTAAACATTTAATAAATGAGTGTTTTCTTCCTAAACTAACCCTTCATTAAAGCCTCTCTATTTCTCCATTTTTGCTCAAAGGCATTACCATCTTTTATATCACCTAAATTTGTAATATGACTCTTCCCTCTTTGTCAGCCTCTACCTTCAATCATTTGCCAAGTCTTGTCCACAGTCCTTTCACAAGTCTGTAATATCTGTTTCAACCACCCTATTCTGTCCATTCACAGAGTTGCCAGCTTGTTCAGACTTTCATCATCCCAGATGATTATAATAGCCTACTAATTGATTTAACTACCTTCACTCTCTTTCCTCTCTTCCACACAGCTTCAAAACAGTCTTCCTAAGACATAGATCTCATTGTCATCCCCAGGCCTGGAAAGCTTCCTTTTACCTTGAGGGTAAAATATAAACCTGATATTTAAGTCTCAAAAATCAGGTTCCAACCTTCTTTTCAGCTTTATCTCATACTTATCATCACCTTTTTTATGCTTCAATAAAACTAACATTTCTCAAACCTGACTTTCTATCTTCCATCTCTGTGCATTTGCAAAAGCCATATAAGACTAAAATACAAGTCTTTCTCTCTTCTAAAATATCATAATTATTTCCCTTCAAGGGTCAGTTCATGTGTCACCTACCATAAGAAATCTCCTGATACCCACAATTGTTATTATTCTCTTCCTTCTTATCAGTAAAAAAGAAGGGAACACAGCATTTATTGAGCCATGAAACTTCATTTACTTATCACTATAGGTGTTATATTTTCCTTGGTCCTCTCCCCAATAGAATATACATTTTTTGAAGGAAGATATACTTTCTTTGTCATCTATCATCTTCCTTCTTTCATTCTTTCTTTCCTTCGTTCCTTCTTTCTTCCTTCTTTTCTTTCTCTTTCCTTTTTCCTTCTCTCCTCTTTTCTTTTTGTTCTTTGAATACTCATCAGTGTAGAATAGTGCCTTAAATTTAGTATCTTAAATATTAACTTTAATTAAAATTAGCCTTTAAAATACATTGTCTGGGGCTTTTAGTTATCTTTTATAAGCGTATTTCTCATATGCCTTTATAGACTGTACTTTCTTTAAGGGTAGGGGCCATTTCTTATGCTTCTTTACATTCTCCTACAAAAGATTTACAATAAATCATTTGTCTGATAGATTGTAGGCTGACACAGAAGGGAGGGGAAAGACTGGAAAGTGAATGAATACTTGAGACAAAATGATTAGCCTGTGCTGTCATCTAAGTTTTGGGTCTCTTCATATCAGTATAAAGAATATTAGATTTGGGGTCAGAGAATATGGGCTATGTTGCTTATCCCAGTCATTAAATAGCACTTTCAATACTCTTGGATCCAAGAAGACTGACATTATTTTTCCTCAGTCATGACATACTATCTCCTGGCTCTTTGACATTGCTCAGGCTTTGCCACTGCCAGGAATGTGCTCCCCTCTTAACTCTGTCCCTTAGAATTCCTAGTTTTATTTTTTTTTCAAAATTTGGCTTATGACATGCTTTCTACTTGAGACTTTTTTTCTGATTTCCCCTAAAAATTATGATGTATTTATTTTTTATATATTTTAACTTACTGTATTAGAGATAGAATATAAGCTCACTGAAAGCAGAGACTATTTGATATTTGTTTTTGTATCCCCAAGTACCTAGGGTAGTGCCTGGTAGGCATCAATAAGTGCTTAAACAAGTTTTTATTAGTTGATTGTGACTTTAGATAAGTCATGTAACTGCTCAAGCTCTCATTTTCCTCATCTCTTGGATTATATCATCTCCAAAGTTCCTTCTATCTCTAAATCTATGATATTATATGATTTCCTTTGATTAAGACTTTAATTCAATCCAGAGAGTATTATTAAGCACTAGGGCTCTCTCTCTCTCTCTCTCTCTCTCTCTCTCTCTCTCTCTCTCTCTATATATATATATATATATATATATATATATATATATATATATATACAGATTAAACAGCCACCTTTGGGTGCTGTGATTTGAAAAGCACCAAAATTTTACAATCTCATGGGTAGATGGCAGAGTAGCAGAGAGGAGTACATTGAAATCTGCCCTCAAGATCAAGAAACTGTACCAGACCAAATTCTCTTTAGGAAGTAAAAGAACACAAATCATGAAGTCATTTTTCCATCCTAGCTTAGAATAAAGAAAGAGTGCTGAGGATACTGGAAACTGGCATTCCAAGGGGTGGATAATATGGAACAGAGTCCAGGAAAGGCTGTGCCCCAGGGCAAGATGAGGTCCCAGATCCAGCATGGAGGGCCCTGACCTTTTACAGTTAGCAGCACCAGGTGCCAACCTGCACCTTTCTATCTAACTACCCAGTTCTGGGTCTCACGTCCTGAGTGTACTGAGGAGGGGACATGTGCCCAGGGGTGGCATTCCATAGTAAGGAGTGGTCACAGGCAAGAAGCAGGTTGAGAAGCAAGAAGCAGCTTTGTAACTTGGACTCTGGGAGCAAAGCAAATTCTCAGTACCAAATTCCAGCCCAGATTAAAGCCTGGAGAGGAATAAACATGGCAGAAATTCCAGATCAAAGAGGAGCTGGTCGGTCTATCACTATGAACCAGTAGAGTGTGCCAGCTCGCTGAGCCTGGCAGCAATCTACTAAAAAACCCCAAATAGGCAAGCCCATGGTCCTATTGCTCAAATCAGCAGAAGTCAGACCAGGGGGAGGGGGTGGAATGGGGAAGTGATCACATTTTTCCCTAGATTAGATCACTTTGGGAGCACTGAAAGCTTACATGTCCTTAGTCTGATTTGTCTCTGGAATAATACTGCACTTAGTACCTCAAGAAATACAATGCACTATCAGCCTGGACATTCTTTCTAGATTTGTGCAGAACTGCCTCTAACACAAACCCTTAAGGCAGGAAACTGACTGAAAGAATGAGTAAATAAACATTTTTTTTTTACTGTGAGCATTAAAAAGTTATGTTTACAAAAGGTACAAAACCATGAAGAAGAGAATAACTCTAAGACATTAACAAGCAAAAATGTCAAAATAAAATATAGCTTGGGCATCAATTCAACTGGTATTTGCGGAAGAACTCAAGCAAAAGATTTTATTTTTTCCCTTTTAAAGAAGAGCTAAAATTGTTTTTTGTTTGTCAATGCCTTGGAGGGAAAAAAATGGAAAAGAAATGAAAGTCATAAAAGAAAGAAAGAATCAGCTTGGCCCAAGAGGTAAAAACAAACAAACAAACAAATAAAAAAACACCCAAGTATCAATCCCTGGAAAATTAGAATGGGCCAAATAGAAGTTAGTGACTTCATGAAACAATAGAAATAAAACAAAGTAAAAAGACTAAAAAAATAGAATATGTATGGGAGCTTATAATAGAGATAACATACCTGAAGAACAGATAGAGAAAAAAAATTAAAAGAAATCCTGGATACCTGAAAGCAGGCTTGTGTTAAAAGCATCTTGTACAGGCTCATTAGAGCTGATTATTAAATTTTCAGTATGAATGTTTACATCTCAGAAATTGACAAATGCTATGATCAGGCTTGATTCATTGGCTTTTTTAAAATTGTCTAGATTTAAGTAATTGATGAGTAAAATGTAAAAAATGCAGATTAAACTTAAAATTGTGTTGTGCATTTTTGGAGAGTAGCTGGTTAAACATTCATTAGGTAAACCTCTTCCTAAAATGCATGACCAAAAAAAAAAAAGAACCTCAACATTCTTAAAAGAAAATTGCCCAAATTGCATAGAATTAGGGAGTTAAATGGAAATAAAAGAAAGAACACTGTATTCACTGCCCAAAATGTCAAAATGAAAATTCCTTAGAATATTGTACCCAAAGTCCAAAGTTTAAAGTCAAAGAAAATATATTTTAAGTAGTCAAAAAGAAAGAATTTAAATACTGAGAAACCACAATCAGGTTTATATATAATTTGGTGGCTACCACTCCAAAGAAACTTCCAACTATTCTTGATTAAAAGACCAGAGTTGCATAGAAACTTTGAATTTCAAATCCAGGAGTCAAAAGAATATAGAGTAAGTAAACAGGAATAATCACAAGAGATTAATCAAAGATAAATTGATTTCTCCTCTGAATTATCCCATCATCAGGGATCATAAAAGGAGTCTAATTAGACCAAAGACCTAGGAATGATTCTATTATTTCTATTCAATAAACATTTAGTAAGCAACATAGTCAACTAAGTGGCACAGTGAGTGGCTTGAGCTTCAAGCCTGGAATCAAAAGACAGGAGTTCAAATCTGACCTCCAACAAATAATAACTGTATAACCCTGAGCAAGCCACTTAACTGGGTTTGCCCCAGTTTCCTCATCTGTAAAATGAACTGGAAAAAGAAATAGCAAACCACTCCAAAATCTTTGTCTAAAAAAGAAAACAACAACCAAAAAAAACCCAACAAAAAACAAGTGGTCTCAAAGAATTGAACACGACTGAAATGACTGAACAACAGTAAATTTGCCAGGCTCTCTGTTGAGCACTGGGAAACAAAAGGAAGCAAAAATCAGTCCCTAGTTCAAGGGGCTTGTGATCTAATGAGGACAAAAGCATGCCAATAAATATTTCCAGGATAAATCATATGTAATTAAAAGAGGGAAAGTACATTAGGGAAAACTCCCAGTAGAGGGTAAAATTTTAGTTGGGACTTAAAGGAAGGAAAAGAAGTCAGAAGTCACAGTAGTGAAGGAAGAACATTTTAGGCAGGAGGGAGAGCCAGACAAAATACCTAGATCCAAGATGTGGAATGTCTTCTTGTTGGAATGCCAGGAGGCCAGTGTCACTGGATTAAAGTACCAATTGTGGAAAAATCATTTTGTATTAGATCCTAGCAACAGTGGAGTTCATTGAGGGGGAAAGGTAACAGTAGTAAACTGGCCTTTAGGAAGAGAAGAGGTAGCTTGATGATTTTCCAAGTAGAATAGAAAGTGAAATGAAACATCCTAGGGGAGGAAAAGAAGAAGGTTAGAGAAAGTTGTCTCATATAATTAAAATTCTTGAGTATAAATCTGTACAAATAAGTAATAAGAGGTAGGCAGAGAAGGCAATACTTGAATCTCACTCTCATCTGCAATGGTCAAAAAAGAAAAGAATACATGCATATAGAGGTGATTATGGAAATATATTTCACTGAACCAGGTGATAGGAGGGAAAGGAGAAGAGAAAAGGGGAAATTAGAGGAAGAATAGACTAAGGAAGGGATGGTCCAAATGGTCCAAAGAAAAATAACTCTTAAAATGCATAAAATATTTGTAGTTCTTTTTTGTGGAAAAGAATTGGATACTGAGGGGATGAGTATACATCAATGGACAAATGGCTAAACATATTATGGTATATGAATGTGATGGAATATTATTGTGCTATATAAGAAATGATTGAGAAAGATGCAGAAAAACCTGTAAAGACTTGCATGAACTGTTGGAGATTAAAATGAACAGAACTAAGGGATCAACTTAAATAACAATGATATTGTAAAGTCAAATAACTTTGAAAGGTACAGGAACTCTGATCCTCATAATAACTAGTCATGATGTATTATAGATAAAATATGCTAGTTTTTCCTAACAGTGCAGTGAAACATTACAGAAAGAGCCTATAAAAAGACCTTTTTTTTAATATGACCATAGTTGGCATTTGTTCTGTTTTGCATATGTATTTACATATAGGTGTATATATATATATATGTGTGTGTGTGTGTATATATGTTAAAGTAAAAGTACATGGTAATTATAAGTATATGGAACAGAGTCGGAGTTTAGACACGTGATTCTTAGAGATCTGTCATTTGTGGATAGTTGTAGCGAATGTACAGTTTGTTCTAAGTTTAGCTCTTTCACATTTGGCCTCTCAAAGAAAGTCTGTTTTCTTCTTCATTCCACCCTATTTCTACCTCTGGTCCAAACTGAATTCTCAGAGTGACTCTGGCCACAGATGAAGGAGTAGCTGTCCTCTCCTTTCTTCTGAATGAATTAGTCATTTCAGTCATGTCTGATTTCTTGGTGGATCCCATTTGAAGTTTTCCTGGCAAAGATACTGGAATGGTCAGCCATTTTTCTTCTTCAGCTCATTTTATAGATAAGGAAAATGAGGCACACAGGATTAAATGACTTGCCCAGAGTCGCACACCCAGTAAGTATCTGAGGTCAAATTTGAACCCAGGTCTTCCTGACTCCAGGCCCTGCAGCTGCTTTCCACTGCACCACCTGGCTGTCCCACCTCTTTCTCCTCAATCTTACCTCTAAGCAGATGAAGCCTTGCATAACTGAGTTTCTGACCAAGCCTGGGACATTTTGTGTGCTGCTGCATAGCTTGAGGTAAATGTGACTCCAATGAGAATTGGCCAAGAAGATGCTGAGTGTAACAGTGTGTACCTGAATAAGAACTGGGTTGGTGCCAAAGCGTCTGAGAAAGAGCCTTTTGTGGTTCCATAGATCCTTCATGAGACACACCTGGAGCCTGGAGCACAGATCTAAAGACATGTATGGCAAGATGGTTCTTTCACATAGCCTTCATTTCTCTCTTACCTCCCTAATGAACTCCTTGTATCTTCTTGGGTGAAACTGAACCTTTCCCCTTTCCCTTTCCTTCATCCCTTCTATGTTAAAATAAATTCAATATTTATATGTCTATCCCTCTGTATCACTTTCCTTCCCCCTATCCAAATTATAACAGTTCCACTTGAGTTCTTATCTTACTTATGATGAAAGAGTTTGTCCTTTGTGTTTTTATTTTTTCTGATATATATATATGTATATATATATATAATTCAGTAGAACTCCAATTTCTGCTTGTTTAGGGGTTTTTTGGCTTGGATAAATGTGGTCATGTCCACCACCCCCCTCATTGTTCATGTCTTATGATGGTCTTTTGTGAAAAGGAGATCACCTAGCTATTGCAAACACAAGGCTACCCTCCTTTCTTAAGAGCACAATAAGAGTTTTCCTTCTGAATCAGACTTGTACCCTTAAACTACCAATATTAGCAAAGGGAAACAGATGTAATTCCAGTTCAATATCCTGCTTAGAGATATAAAAGAAAAGGAGCAAATGCCCAGCCACAGTCCTTATCCTGTCCATCACACAATAAGCATTTAATTTAGTGCTTACTATGTGCCAGACACTGTTTTAGTGTTGAAGATTAAAAAAAAAAGATATAAAAGACAGTCCTTTGCTCTCAAGGAACTCATAATCTAATAGGGGAGATAACAAGCAAACAAATAGGTACTAACAGACTATGTACAGGAAATACAGGAAATAATGAACAGAGAGAAGGATGAATGCAGAATTAAAAGGTGTTGGGAAAGGTTTGCTGTAGAAGGTGAGATTTTATTATTATTATTTATTTTAAATCCTCACCTTCTGTTTTAGAATGAAAAAGTGGCAAAGTCTAGGCAATTGGGGTTAAGTGACTTGCCCAGGTCACATCTGAGACCAGATTTGAATCTGTGTTCTCCTGACTCGAGGCCTGATGCTCTATCCATGGTGCTACCTAGTTGCTACTGAAGGTGAGATTTTAGTTGAGTCTTTTTGGAAGCCAAGAAAGCCAGAGAGTAGAGGGGTAGAGCTAGAAAAAAAATGCCCAGAGCCAAGAGATGGAGTACCTTGTTCATGGAACAGCAAGGAAGCCAATGTCACTTCATTGAAGAGGATGTGGCAGGAACAAGGTACTCTGTCTCTTGGCTCTGGGGTAATTAGGGCAGGACAGATAGATTTAAGAATATCACCTTTAAGCCATATTAAACTCAAGGGAACTCAATATGTATTGAGTTCCTGTTCTCTATTTCAGCTTCCTTCTCATAACATCTATTATTCTTACCACTGACTTTGACAATTACATTATAGCATAGTTTACCTAGATTTTAGTCAGCATTTGGCAGTGACCATCGTGCTATTTATTATCATGGACAAGATGGAGAGATGTGGCCTGGAAAGTAGTCTTGCTAGATTGATTTGGAACTGAATGAACTGCCAGACACAAAAAGTAGCCATTAATGGTTCATTGATAGCTTAGAAGAATTTCTTTCATAGAGAGATTCAGGGATTTGTGTTTGTTTCTGTGCTGTTTAATATTTTCATCAATAACTTGGATAAAGAAACGGATGACTTGCTGTCAAATTTCTAGATGATAGAAAGCTGGAAGGGATAGCTAACATACAAGGATGACTTAAGATCTGTTATGGGAAATACAAACCTTTATTGATCTAAATTGGTATCACTAGTGGTTATAGATATTGGTAGATACTTGCAGACTATTAGGTTAAGGGAATTCAGTTGTCAGTTGATGGAAAACTGCTGGAGACCAAATTTACAAAACAAACTAGTTATTATAACTATAGAGATTAAGGGAAAGAAAAACAAATAAACAGATAGGAATAATATTGCTTATTGATATATGTGCCCTAATCTAATATATGTATCTATAATCCCAATCCCAAATCTTTCTCACAAGAGACTTTCTTCTTCCTTGACCAAAGTCAAGGTTGACAACTTCCTATCTGTCTATATCTCTAATTCTATTTCACTAAAGTAATCTAATTTAATTTATAAGTGATTTCTTTGTTACATATTTCTTCAAAGAATTGTTGTAACTCCTTCAGATCCTAAAAGAGAATGTTGGATAAATTCTAATTACATAATTTTAATCATTTAATTTATAAATCAAATTGTTACATGTTGAAAATACCATATTCCCATGATCAAAGTAGGGAGGTATGTTTAGATAAAACTTTACTTGAAAAAGATTGAGGTGATCTAAACAACTGGAAAAACATTAATTGCTCATGGGTAGGATGAGATAATATAATAAAAATGACAATCCTTCCTAAATTAATTTGCTTATTCAGTAAACTATCAAAACATTTTATAGAATTAGAAAAAATATTACAAAGTTCATCTGGAAGAACAAAAGATGAAGAAGATGAAGGGAAATAATGAAAAAAAATGTGAAGGATGGAAGCCTAGCATTACCAGATCTCAAACAATACTATAAAACAGTGATCAACAAAACTATATAGTACTGACTTAGAGACAAAAGGGTGGATCAATGGAATAGACTTTGGGTAAATGACAGTAACAAAGTAGTATTCGATAAACCAAAAGATCCCAACATTTGGAACAAGAACTCACTATTAGACAAACTGTGCTGGGAAAATTGGAAAACAGAATGAAATTAGACTTAGATCAGCATCTTACATACTATGTCAAGATTAACTCAGAGTGGGTAAATGACTTAAATATAAAGAGGGAAATCCTAAGCACATTAGGTAAAGATAAAATAGTATACCTGTCAAATCTATGTGAAAGGAAGGAATTTAAGACCAAGTAGGAGAGAGAGAACACTACAAAATATAAATGAATAATTTTGATTATATTAAATTAAAAAGTTTCTCTACAAACAAAACCAGACTTAAAAGGGAAGGAACAAATTGGGGGAAAATTTATGACTAAAACCTCTGACAAAGGTCTCAGTTCTCAAATTGATGAGAAGCTGTCAATTGTACTAAAAATTTAGTCATTCCCCAATTGATAAATGGTCAAGAAACATGAACAGGCAGTTTTCAGATAAAGAAATCAAAGCTATCAATAAGCACATGAAAACATGTTCTAAATCTCTCATGATTAGAGAAATGCAAATCAGCACAACACTGACCTATCACCTCATACTTAGCAGATTGACCAACATGACAATAAAGGAAAATAACAAATGTTGGAGGGGTTGTGGCAAAATTGGGACACTGATGCATTGCTGTTGGAGTTGTGAATTATTTCAACCATTCTGGAAGGCAACTTGGAATTATGTTCAAAAGGCCTTAAAAGACTGCATACCCTTTGATCCAGTCATGCCACTACTAGGTTTGTACCCCAAAGATATAAGGAAAAATAGTTGTACAATAATATTCATGGCCACATTCTTTGTGATGGCAAAAAATTATAAAATGAGGGGATGTGCCTTGATTGGGGAATGGCTGAACAAATTGTGGTATGTGATGGTGATGGAATACTATTATGCTGTAAGGATTGATGATCTGGAGGATTTCTATATGAAACGGGAGAACCTCATTTAACTGATGCAAAGTGAAATGAGCAGAACCAGGAGAACATTGTACACAGAAAATAAAACATTGTGGAACAATCCAACGAAATGGACTTTGCTGCTAGTAGCAATGCAACACGCCAGGATACTCCTGAAGGAGTTATGTGAAAGAATGCTAACCACATTGAGAGAACTATGGGAGTAGAAATGCAAAAGCAAAGCATATGACATCACTTACCACATATATATATATATACATATATATATATATGTATATGAGATTTGGGGTTTAGGTTTGAAAAAAATTGCTCTATAGCAAAAATTAATATGGAAGTAGATATCAAGTGATAACATTTGTACAACCCAGTGGAATTGCTTGTCAGCTCTGGGGCAGGGGGAAGAGGGGAAAGAAAGAAAATAAATCATGGAAACATGGAAAAATATTTAAAAATAAAAATTAATTTGATTTAAAAGAAAAAAGATTGGGAGATCTTAGTGAGATTGGGAGATCTCAATGAACAGAAAACTTAATGTGTTTGCACTGTTGGTGGCAAAATAGCTAGTGTAATCTTGACTACATCAAGGGAAAATATTATATACTCTGTTCTGATCATAACTCTGGTCTCCTGAACAGGTTTGCAACAAATAACACTGTATCTAAAATAATCTAAAGTAATATAAAAGCTCTTACAAAAGGCAACACACCTGAGCAGTAAGGTAGCACAAGACCTTATCTGGAGAATTATATTCATTTCTGGGCACCACTTTTTGGCAAGACATTGATAAGGTAGAGTACCCAGAGGGGAGTGAACAGAATAGTGAAGGAATTCAAGCTCATGCCATATGAGGAAAAGTAAGTGCCTACCATGCTCTGGACACTGTGGCAGGCACATGATACCTTAAGATTTATGAAGGGCTTTATCAAAGTTGTTTCCCAGAACTGTAGTTGCTTGATTACTCCAGTTTTTCAAACAGAGGCAGAATCACCACTGAGTCAAATCCTCATCTTATATAAATGAGGAAACTGAGGCTCAGAAAAATTAAGTAACTTTCCAGAGTGTCACACAGTGTCTGAGATGCATTATTAAACACTCCCTAAATGCTTACTGATGTCCTTGACCAACAGGTTTGTAACAACTAATGTTGCTTTTATGTGCTGAAATTTATAAAAGGCAACAAACCTGAGCACTGGGGTCACCCAAATCTTGTTATGATCCATATTTTACAGATGAGGAAACTGAGTCTCAGAGAACCAAAGTCAGATGAATTGGCAAAAATGATAAACATATTTGGCAAAAAAAAAAAAGAAAGCAAAACTTCCTCTGGTCCCACAAGGCAAAATGTCTCTCTCCTATTCAACAAAGTGAGAAAAACGGTATTTATATAAAATATAGTCAATTAGTAAAAGCCTGCAGTCTTACCTATGGGCACTGTAAGGAGAATATTAGAAAAACAGTTTTTCCATCTATACTTTGTGTAGCTGATCATTATTTTTTTTTTATTTTTACAGCACACAATAGTAAATTTCAGAATGAGGTATTACAATCCAACATGCCTGATTCATAGCCAAGAGCCTTCATGCTTCTACTACTCAGATCTTGAAAGGAGTTCTCAAATAATTAAAGAAAGGTTCAATGAAGCTCAGTCTATTTTTCATGTTAGGGATATTTTGATTGTGTTCTAGAGCTAGACAGAACCTTGGGGATCATGAGATTCGAACCCCTCATTTGACCACAGAGTATGCTGGTCCAGAAAGGTTCAGAAGTGACTTGTTCTAGGTCACACATGTGGTGAACACCTGAGCCAGCTCTTGAACCCAGTGAAGCCCTGTGCACCTCCCCCTTCATTGAATTACAACATTCAATTAATCAGAGTATACTGATGGTAAACATAAGCAGATGTTTGTGGATCTCTGTAATATAGTCTAGAATCTAAGTAATTAATGGATATCACAGTAGAAACTTATAATTCTGACTTAGATAAATGTATACATATGTATATTAGATGGAGATCTTAAATAAATTCTAAATTTCATCATTCCCTTAATATATTTGCATTTAAAAGTACGAGATGCCTTTGGCCTAGGTGTGGAAAATTAGCACATGAACCTAAATTCACAGAGAAGTATATCATGGAAGAGAAGCCAACAACTGAAGCTATTAAAAAACAAGTTTATCTCCTGGCAATAAAGTCAGATGAATTGGCAAAAATGATACGCATATTTTGCAGAAAAGCAAACGTCCTCTAATTTTACAGGCCAAAGTGTCTCCTGTTTAACAAAGTGAGAGAAAAAGGTATTTGTAAAGACATATAGTCAGTCAGCAATCAGTCAGCTTGTAAATAAATGCCCTCAGTGCCATAAGGTTTGCGAAGTTCTTTGCCTCACTTGATTTTCCTTTGTAGTCATGAAGAGTCAGACATGACTGAAAAATGACTGAACAACACATAGTACTTTACATTTTATTTTGTTCACAATAACCCTGTGAGGTGGGGATTACCTATAGAAATGTACCCATCTCACAGATGAGGAAACTAATACTCAGAAATATTTTGAGTATGATGATTATGATTATAGTTATTAAGCATTGATATGTAATGAATTTAGATTTATAAGACATCTCAAGTATGTTATCTCATTTTTAACTTCACATCAAGCCTCTGAGGTAGGTTTTATTGATAATAATAATAAAAATTAATAATTTTACTGTTAGTCACTGAAAAACCTACC
Organism: Monodelphis domestica; assembly: GCF_027887165.1. Lineage (NCBI taxonomy): Eukaryota > Metazoa > Chordata > Mammalia > Didelphimorphia > Didelphidae > Monodelphis > Monodelphis domestica. The sequence goes on along the minus strand of NC_077229.1, from coordinate 140,674,846 downwards.
TTTTTGTTATAAGTCAAAAAGGTTGACTTACCCATGTGACAGCTCATTAGTGTCAAAAGTATGATTTAGTGATTTATACAATCTCACATAGATAGTCAGTGACTCATTATGGGCTCATAAGATCACACATTTAGAGCCAGAAGGTGCTTAGAGTCCATATTATCCAATCCCCTCATTTTGTGGATGAAGAAACTGAGATCTAAAGTTATCAAGTGACTTAGGCAGTCCTCTGACTCCAAAACAGGCAGTCTTTTACCCACTTGCTCCAAAACAAATGAGAAATAGGACAGAAATGCATCCTTTAAATTCACAGGCAGGAGAAATGTCCACCAAATGAAATATTCGATTTTTTAAATTGAAATTTAATTGCAAATTTGCTTTGACAATTCTATTCTGCCCATAAAATCAAGGTGAGAAAGACTGATTTAAAACAAGGAGACTTACTAGATTTGCTTGAGATAAAGATCAAAGAGTTAATTTATATATTTTAAATTTTTTACCTTCAACCTCCTTGGATGTTTAAAAAAACTCAATGGTCCTGAGTCCTGAACCTTTCCTTCCCCAGGCTCACTCACTTATGCATGGAAGCTTCCTTCCTTTAATGATGGGACACAGAAACATATGCTTTAGGAGAAGTTTATGTTACAAACCCACTGTGGAATTAACTTCCTTTTTAGGCAAATAACCAATACTGAGGCTTCTTGATCTTCCTAATTTAGTTAAATGATTTACTGTGTGGAGTGCAAGAGATATGTCTATGAGCAGTTCTCATAATGTGAGGCTAGGAACTAACACAATATATGCCTTTTATGCATTTAGAATCAGCTGCAATTGAAATTTAAATTAAGAAATTTGTTAGGGACAGTAACATGGATCAGTGGACTAAGTGAGAGCCAGGCCTAGAAATAGAAGGTCTGCATTCAAATTTGACCTAAGACAATTTTTAGCTATGTGGCCCTGGAGACATCATTTACCCCCATTGCCTGCCACTCATCTGCCTTGGATCTAATACACAGTGTTGATTCTGAGACAAAAGTTAAATCATGGTTTCACAGAAATACTCCACTGAGAATCTACTCTGAAGTGAAGGTATTCAACTAATTAATCAAACCAGCATTAAACATTTATCAATTGGTAGGTTATGTGCCAAGAAGAAAAAAAAAAGAGAAGAGAAAAGTAAAGTAAAACAACAACTGCCTTGAAGAAGCCTACATTCTAGGGGAAGACAACTTGTACATATATAAGAATATATATATATATATATATATATATATATATATATATATATAGAGAGAGAGAGAGAGAGAGAGAGAAATATATATATATATATATATATTGTTCATTCTTTGTTTTTGAAAAGTACCAGTGACATCATCACAGGTGATGACTCATATTTGAATTATGTCTAAATAAAATTGATTTGCACAAATCCATTAGTCTCATTCCAGAATCATCCAAATTCAGTGGCAAGACAAAAGTCATGGCTCAGCATGCAATGGATGACCTTCATGTTGTCCTTGAGGGCTGACCAACCTCTAAGCACTCCACAGTGCCTGCTTGCTTCAGCCATCTTCATGATTTGGGGGACAAATTGTTCTCGTGCTTCCATTCTGCTTGGAGAAGTCTTCACATTCTTGGAGTAGACAGCCCCCAACTCAAAGATGGATTTGAGGTCTGTTGGTTACCCTCAACCTGGGAGCTTCTTTGCCTAATTAGTTTTACAAGGATATGGCCACTGTACATGCTACAGCTTCTCAGAGCCAACGATGAGAATTGGGTAAAAGGTGTATGGGCAGCCCTGAAAAGGACTTGGCATGCCCTCACAACAGAGGTGCTAGCCCTCTAATAATGTCCCATACACCATATACATATTATTTAAACTATATTATTAAATGAGGACTCTACAATATAGTTTCAGGAGAGAGAGTGCTCTCTGTGGGAGGGAGAGGGGGTCGGGAAAGTTCAAACAAAGAAGTCAGGGCTTCAAATGAGTCTTGTGTGATATTGAAATCACTTTAAAAGACTGATATATATTAATTTGAGGTCACCAAGGAATTCACTTATGTAATTCCTAAATGAAGCACTCAAGTCAGCTGCCAAATTTTTATGGTGTTTTAATTACAACAGGAGGAAGAAAATATTAGAGGGAGAGAGAGAGGGAGAGAGATAGAGAGAGAGAGAGAGAGAGAGAGAGAGAGAGAGAGAGAGAGAGAGAGAAAGAGAGAGAGAGAGAGAGAGAGAGAGAGAGAGAGAGAGAAGGAAAAAGGGAGAGAAGGAAAGAGGGAGAGAAAAAGTTGAACTCAGAACCACTCTGGCTCAGGCTGAGCCAAAGTGGGCATTAAGGCCTTGGATAGCCAAGGCAGGGAAAGGGATCAATCCTTATCACTCACATGACCAATCTGAAGAAAAGCAGTCGGGGGGGGGGGGGGGCGTTCCTCCAACCTCAAGCACCAGCCTCAAACTTCCTCTAGCCCTCCTCCCAGGAAGTCCCAAGAACTCCAGAGGCTATTCTCTACCTCACTTTCTACATCTCACATGTGCCAGTGGTGGCTCTAGCTTGACCTAGGACCACCCAGAGGTCTGTCCCTTTTTTGCACATGTCTGTTGAAGGCCATATTCTCAAATAATTAAATCTTGAGTTTGCTGCAGCACTTGCTAATCTTGTTACACTGAGTAGGGTGGAGAATGTAGTTTCCAAGACTTGATTCTGTTATTTCAAGTATCTCTATTATTATTGATCAGGAAATAGCTAAATCCAATCTTCTAAAGAATGGTCTGAATAGGGTGGAGTAGTTTTGAGATTCACACTTGAAGGAAAACAGGAATTCTGGCAGGGATAGATGAAGGAATATCATTTGAGGAATGGGGTGTATTCAGTGCAAAGGCATGGAGATGGGAGATGCAAAGTCATATGTATACAATAGCAATATCCTCTGGGTTAGAAAAACAGAGCCAGGAGAGGAGTAATGTGTGAGTAAGAAAAATAAGAATACACCAGATTTTGAAGGAATTGCAAATATGGATTTAAATTTAGTCTTACAGGCAAAAGGGAGCCATTTGGCTTTGTTTGGAGGGAGGGGGAAGTGATTAAAGTTCTGTTTTTTAGGAAAATCACTTTGGCCATAAAGTGGAAGATGGAATGGAATGAGCAAAGGCATGTGACTGTGCATCACATATATCTGGGGTACTGGTACTTCATTCAGAGCTCTGATAGCCTTCATTCTCACAATGTGACCAGTCCATTGCCTTTTTCTGGTTACATATTTCCTCCATGATTTATGTTACCCCTACTCTTGTATTCAACTATGGTGAAAAAAATTACATCTTATGTGTGTCTGTGTACATTCATATGCACGTGTATACATACATGAATATCAATGTGTATACATTATCTTGTACATATGCACATGTGTGATGTATGGATGTATATATATATGTACCTGTATACTAATATGCATTTATAAATCGGTCCACATGGTTATATGTGTACATTCTATATATACATATATAAACATTTATGGTATGCCAGTTGGTTTTTTTATAATTCTACATATTTTATGCATATAAAATACTATTGTGAAGAGGTACATAAGCTCTACCAAACTGCTAAAGGGGCCCAGGAAATGCAAAAAAAAAAAGAAAAATTAAGAACTCAAACTAGTTTTACGCTGGATCTACAGAGGGAAAAAATCCAATTCTTTCAATGGACAGCATTTCAAAAATATGAGAATAGAATTCAATTCCACTCAATTTTTCTCCAAGCTAAAACTTTGATTATTTTAACTGGTCTTCTCATGGCATCATCTCAAAGCTCTTTATCATCTTGGTAATTTTCCTCTGGCTAGTTCCCAGAACATTAATGTACCTTTGAAAATGTGGTAGCCAAAACTGAATACAACCCTCTAGATGTGTTCTGTCCAGAAAAAAAGGACAATGGGACTGTTAGCTCCCCAGTCCTGCATACTGAAGATTGTCAATGCAGTCTCCAGTTCCCTCCATACTTTTATCATCATGAACTGGCTTTGGAATGTATTAAAAAGAAAATAATCTTAATTTTGAACATGTAATAGACTGGAAGTTTTCCTTGGTTACCAAGGAGATGGACTTCATAAATGTTTGTTCCTCCAACTATTCTGGAATATGCCACTGTAATACAGCTTAAGTTGAATTTTTTAGAATTTCTCACATTTAAGAAAGAGCATATTGCCAAAAATAAAAGAAAGAAAAAGAAAAAGAAAACAAACACAAAACTATTCACCAACTAGAAGGAACTGACAGTCTAAATGCATACCATTCTTAACTTTATTTCCTCTATGAATTTTTCTCTAGTGTAAGTGCTGTGTCTTCTTCCACAACATGATGAATATGGAAATATGTATTGTATGATAGAACAAGGACAACCTGCCATCTTGGGGAAGGAATAGGGGTGAGAGGAAGGGAGAGATCACTGATTGCAAAGTGTCAGAAAAGGATTATTAAAAATTATACCTACATATAAAAATAAAATTAAAAAGGAAAGAGAAGATTAATAACTTTTTAGTCGCAGATGAATCAAAGAAAATAGGATTTATCATCTATTTCAAACTAAGGCAATATGTAGCACTCAAAGCACTGTGAATTGCATTTTAATTGGAGTTGGATTCAGAAGCTTTGGATTCAAGTCCTGTATTTACAAGCATGTGCTGGAATCAGCTCCTCTTAACCAGAATCAGAACCAGTTGTTAAATTTTCAGAGTGAGTATTTACACTTCAGAAATTGGCAAAGGCTATAATTCAAGATTTACTTTATTATTTAATAATTTCTAGACATGAAATTTCTAACTTAAGACATGTTAGTAATCCAGATTAAAAACTTTAAAATGTGTTGTTCATGTGAAGAAAACACATGGCCAGTGAATACCTCCCAATATAGGAACCTTGAAGTCTCTTTCTCCTTTTTATAAGGTTCTCCTCAAATATCTCTAGCTTTCTGATTTGTCACAAATCCTTAATCTGCTCTGATAGATCTCCCAATTGCTTTCGTAGCTCCCTCTTAGAATGCTCACTTAACTCTGAGATCTAGAAAGAGAGAACACAAAAGAATTGGAAGTTATCATGTGATCATATACACATTGAACCTGGGTAAGAGATAATGAACTTGTCCTTTCTATCTAGAGACTTAGAGTAGTTCTAACAAGAAGCAAAAAGGCCAGCCAAGAGAAGAACTGTTCTTTTTGTATACATGCTCAGTTCCAGCTCAATACTATGAATTATTGATCTTTTCAGATCCTCAGACAACCAGAAGACTTTTTGTTATCTCACAGTATCATTCTCTTAGTCATCCATAGCCAGAATAAACTCCCCAAGTCTGTATATTTTGGGCTGCAAGCTGTAAAATGATCTCTGGATAGTTTATCAGCAGCTATCTCAGGTAATTGCCTCCTCCATTGATTAACCACCTCCCCACACTTCTAGAAGTCACTTTAACATTGTTTTCCTTTCTCCTATGATGCTCTAGCTCACTTTTTATCATCCTTCTCCAACAAAATAATTATTTATTTTTTTAAAGTCTGTAAGGGTTTGATGTGTGTAGAACAGGGGTCCTCAAAATTTTTTACACAGGGGGCCAGTTCACTGTCCCTCAGACTGTTGGAGGGTTGGACTATGAAAAAAAAAAAACAACAACTATGAACAAATCTGTAAATCACTGTCTGGGATAGTGGAGACTGCATCCCTGGCTTTGATGGGCCTGTCACACCTTGCACAGGCCCATCTCCCCACCACTATACCAGGCAGCAGTATATGTAGCACGGAATCCCATCCCCCAGATCACCATGCTGACATCTTCCATTGTGCAGGCACATAATCCTTTGTGCGGCTCCTCGTTCTCATTCAGTTACTCTCAAAGTAAGGCGCCATGCAAAAGATTATGTCGCAGGAAGTAGTTCTGTATGTTAGTGACACCACGCTTTGAACTGACCACCAATGAAAGAGGTGCCATTTCCGGAAGTGTGGTGGGGGCCGGATAAATGGCCTCAGGAGGCTGCATGTGGCCCGTGGGCCATAGTTTGGGGACCCGTGGTGTAGAAAGAGCAAAAGGAGAGAGAGTAGGGGAGAGAAAGAGACAGAGACAGAGACAGAGACAGAGACAGAGACAGAGACAGAGAGACAAGAGAGAGGGATCCTATAGTCTAGTCCAATCCCTTGACATTACAGAAAAAGAAACTGAGGCACAAATCAGGCAAATGATGTGACTTGAGGACTCATAGGTTGTTGGTGACAAAGATGAGATAACTGTTATTAGGAATAATAATAAGAAAAATAATAATAGTATACCTACACAATTTTAAGACTTACAAAGTGATTTGCATATATGATCTTACTTGTTCTTCACAATACCTATGAGATAGATGTTATTATTATCCTCGTTTTATAGATGAGGAAACTAAGGCTAAGAGATTCTATGAGTTTCTCTTGAATTGCACATCTGAAAAATGTCTAAGTCAGGACTTCAACTGAGACCTTCCTGACTCCAAGTCCCACATGCTCTCCCCTGGACCACTTCAATGCCTCAATGGGATTTGAACACCTGGCCTCTGATTGGAAATCCACTATCCTTTGCACTGTAATCTACTTCCTGCTGATTTTTGCAACAGCAAATGATACCATTTGTAGGAACCTAAAAATTATTGCTGAAGTTTGCAAAATCTTGGGCAAATAGAAGAACAAAATGAAATAAGACAAAAGACAAAAAGGTATTTTATTTGTAAGGACAAGTCATTTCTTTTAATTTAGGAATGATACTTTTTTTAGTTATCTATGGAATTCTCCTAACACAGCCTAGTAAATATGTGTATCTGCTTATAATCATGTTCAGATATATGTTGGACCAGTTGGCCTTTGAGATTCCCTTGTAGATAGCGAGGTGGCACAATGAATAGGGGGCCAAGCCTAGAGTCAGGAGGATCTCAGTTCAAATCAGGTTTCTGATATTTATTAGGTTTGTGACCCTGGGCAAGTCACTTAACCCTCTTTGCCTCAGTTTCCTCATTTATAAAATGAACTGGAGATGGAAATGACAAACCACTCCAGTCTCTGTATCAAGAAAACCTCAAATGGAGTTGTAAAGTGTTATATTGGACTGAAAAACAGCATGATATATTATTACCTATAATAACCCTCCCAAACCTAATTCAGTGAATCCAGCTCAAACCCTCAGTGTATTTTTTAAGTTTATGGATTTCAAAGGAAAACAGACTTATGACCATTACAGTTGCATGCATCATATATAATACTTCTACTTAGATCAGTAAAAATTTGCTGTGGATAAGTCAATTAGCTAACCTTAAACATGCCTTCCAGCTTTCTATATCGATGTAATTCTCTGTGGCTCAAAGGATGGAAACACTCTCTCCCTCACAATTGGTTCTGGACTCAACGTGGAGGCCAGATTCATCTTTGGTGGGGAGAGGACAGGAGTCTGTATTCAAATAGGAGAATCAGACGTTTCATTTTTTTCAATCACACTATCTGCCTCAATTATGCCCCCACCCCTAAGAAATCTCTTTGTTTCCCCCAAGGAAAATTTCTTAAATAAAACTTACATTTGACTCACATTTCCACAAAAGAGACAAACAAGATTGTTTTTTTTTTCTAGTTACTCAATGCACAAAGTAATTGATGTCAAGTATAAGACAAAAGAGGAGAATTCTTTTTTTTAAACCCTTACCTTTCATTTTAGACTCATTACTCAGTATTGTTTCCAAGGCAGAAGAAAAGTAAGGGTTAGGGAATGGGGATTAAGTGACTTATGAGATCAAACAGCTCAGAAGTGTCTGAGGTCAGATTTGAATCCAGGACCTCCTGTCTCTAGAGCTGGCTCTTTAGTCACTAATTGGCCCAAGGAAGAGTCTTAAAATGCAGGACTTCTAAGTGTACTTCAACACATACTTAGAGCATAAAATAGAATGCATCCTCTTTATTATAACATCTTTGGAGGTAAAGGATCTCTTGACACTCGTAGGCTGACCAAGGAGATATTTCACATTCACTGTACGTCTGAGCAGGAACTCAAAGTCTCTATCTTCTGGCCAGCCAGGCATGCACAGCTCATGCTCTTGGCAGTCAACAGCTTCTCTGAGTTACAAGGAGCATCTCTGGCCACATTTCTATGGTTGGCTTTGCCCATGGAAAGAAATACTTAACAGGAGGGGCAGCCAGGACCATGAGGTAGCGACTCAGACTCACTTAGACAAGAGCGTGTTCTCACTGCCACATACTCCTAGCAACTATAGCTACTGCTGGGGAGAAGGGGTGAGAGAAAGAAATTCTGAAAGTCCAAGAGGGAGCTGGAATTGTCCTTAAAGAAAGCACGACTTGAATGAGTGGCTGCTCTTTCGGGCTCACTCACTAGTCATCTTTGCCATTTGCCACGCTCCCTAAGATGAGGACCAAAGGACCAATGAGGAGCTTCTCATTGCATAAATCCTTCAGCAAAGGACCAGAGCAAATTTCACCCATTAGAAGGGACCAGAACAAAGTCCTGTCTGCATATATTATCCATAGGATGGTCCCTTCTGCATAAGCATGCATCTAACATTTCTTTTTCTAGTACTCAGGGGCCATGAAAAAAGCAAAGCTATTTTGGTATCCTTCATTTGTTTTATGAAGAAATCAGTACATGGCAAAAGGTAAAGTGGTTTGGTCCTGAGTCATCTGGCAAATGCACACAGAATGGGGGAAAGGAGTCTTTGTGATCCCCAAGTTTCCACTCTGCCTTTGCCAGTCCAACTTAAAATGTACCCCTAATACTTCCAGGGATGCTAATGAATTCCATCAAGAGGCTGTAAATCGCCAAGTTTTACTGGGGATTAGCCAGATCTGCCCTTACTTTTCTGAGGGGAGAAGAAAATCATGCCATAGAACAGCAGTAATAATGATAGCTCACCTTCTTTTAGAAATATGAGAAAAAAACTAAAGAAATTGTTTAAGTAGTTTTGTCAAACAACAAACTAATCTTTTCAAGTAAACACACTGGGCCAGCTACATAATCTGAGGCAGATTTGCAACATTTTTCTCCTTCTCCCCCTCTTCCCAATCCTCACCCCTGGGACGTATTTTCTTCTTTTCAAATATATAACCAGTGATATTCCAACTTTTATAAGCCAGTACCCTTTTTAGATGTGTTTATTAGTCCCCTCTCAAATATGAATATTGAAGACACAATCATTCCATCCCAGGAACATAAGGAGTTTAAAATGTATTATTGAAAGCTCTCTTAAATTATAATAGCTACTATTTCTGAAATGTAGCATTAATGGATAGAGTTTGGTGTGAAAAGAAGTCCTGAGTTCATATTCTGCTTCTGACACTTACTAGCAATGTGACCAATAGCAAACCACTTCATGCTCTCTGAATATAAAACAACTTTCCAGGCACATTTGACATGGTGAATGATGCAAATTTATAAGGCATGCCCATGCTGAACTTTTACCATTCAACTACCTAACACAATTAGCAACATATTTGTCTTTTTCAAACCTTTGCTTATTATTGATAATATTGATGTTATTGATAGTTTTGAAGAGGACTTCAAGGGAAGTCATAATGCATGCCACTAATTATATATATATATATATATATATATATATGTATGTGTGTGTGTGTATACATGTATTTCTAGTGATTAATCACAGTCCCTTTGGTTTTTATTTTTTATTTTTTTTATTTTTAAAAATACTTTTCCATGTTTAAGTGATTCATTTTCTTTCCTTCTCCTCTTTCCTCCCCCATCCCAGAGCTGTTAAGCAATTCCACTGGGTTGTACTAATGTTATCCTTTGATACCTAGTTCCATATTATTAATTTTTACCATAGAACCAAAATCCAAAATCATAAATAAATATAAACAAGTGATAAGTCATAAGTTTTTCTTTTGTTTTTCTGCTCCCATATTTCTTTCTCTCAATGTGGATAGCATTCTTTCTCATAAGTCCTTCTGGAATGTCCTGGATGATGGTATTTGCTACTAATGGAGAAGTCCATTACATTGGATAGTTCTACAATGTTTCACTTTCTGTGTACCATGTTCTCTTGGTTCTGCTCATTTCACTCTGCATCAGTTCATAGAGGTTCTTCCAGTTCATATTGAAATCCTCCAGTTCATCACTCCTTACAGCACAATACTATACCATCACTATCTGATACCACAATTTGTTCAGTCATTCCCCAATTGAGGGACACCCCCTCATTTTACAATTATTTGCCACCACAAGGAGCGTAGCTATGAATATTTTCATATAAACTTTTTCATTATTATCTCTTTGGGGTACAAACCCAGTAGTGGTATTGCTGGATCAAAGGGTCACAATCCCTTTGGAGACAACATGCTATAGTGTTGTTAGAGTACTAGACCTGGAAGCATAGAGACTTGGGTTTGCACCCAACATAAGATATGTATTAGTTCTGTGAATATGGGCAAATTATTTAATTTCTTCAAACCTAAGAGTCCTGATTTCTAAAATCCCCAGATGAAAAAACCTCTATATTCCCTTCTAGATCTATAATTGTGATCCTATTATTCTTTCACCTCCTCCCTCTGTCCATTTTCATAGATGAAAAAACTCTTTAAGTCTTTTTTTTTCAGTAGCAAATCAGATTTTCTCTTCACATAGAATTGTTCCTTTGTTGCTCTGTTGAACTCTGCTCATTCTCCTCACCTCCTCTGCTCTCTAACCACTGCTGAGATTTGGAAGAATGTGTGCTCAGCACCACTCCATAAAGCACCTATATAATCCATACAATCCAACCTTCTGGAACCTCTAGTAAGGCCACATGGTGCCCACATGGTAGCCAGGACGAAGAGCCTTGAGAAATTGACAGGTATTTTAAGGATTGGGAGTCACTTTGGTGTAAGTGAAGAGTTCATGATTTGATGTCAAATTAGTATATGAATGATCTAGTTATAGTAGGCAAATTAACTTCTCTGGACTCAATTATTTGTTTTGTTTTGTTTTGAACCATAAAATGAGAGGTTTGAACTAGTTAAATGCTAAGGTTCCTGTCTTCCTGCTCTATACCTATAACTTGCTCAGGGCCATTCAACTAATAAATGATGGACCAAAATTAGAATCCAGGTCTTCTTATTCCTACTTCAGTCTTTTGCTTTGTTTTTGTTTTCCCATTACATTAATTGTGCTGTATAACACTGTCTAATCATTTTAAATTATCTGGTATTTTTTCCAGCAAATTCCAGGAAAAGGGGGATTAGGTAGCATTTTTATCTACTGTGATGGAAAAAATAAAAGGGAAAATCTATATTTTATTGAGTGCTAAGACCTTGTTGGGAAATGTTCATATGAAAAAGAGCTTCCTGGGCTCTTTAAAAAAGCTCAAGTGACTTGGATCTCCTCTGGAGACGCATTCTATCCTTTATGTTCCAATTCCCAACAAGCTATATCTTAGAGATTTTCCCATCTTCAATACTAAGAAGGAAATGTTGCAGTCATGGAAATTGATAGTGGAAAACGCTGATCCCACCACCAAATCTTGGCCTTCTTAAATGGTAGTAGGAAATTGTCTTTACTGGATCTTGTTCCATCTTGGTCACTATCTCCCAAGGTGATTTTAGTCTTTCTGTTGTGAGAATTTTTTTAATATATTATATTATTTTTATATTAGGGTCCTGGATTATTAAGACAATATCAGTAAAAATTCCTAAGCCAGATGGGTAAATCTTCAACTTTCTGTTTGGGGAAGGGCTAAAGATCCTATGAACCACCTCTTAATTATCTATAACTAATTAAAGGTTTCATGTTCAAGGGAGGGGCTGAATAATGAGCTCCCAAAAATGTATATGTGTATCTTGTCCAGGTTTTTCTGTTTGTCTTATAATGATCAAGAGAGTCATTTGACCACAATTAGGATGTTTTAATAAATTATTTTAAAAATGAGAAAATCAATGTCGAGATCATTTTAATTGTTACACTGCCAAAAATTTGCATCTTTTAGACAACATTAAACTGTGCGTTCTGATGGGTCATAGTAGGAGTTGGCAGGGCCTTATTGTAAGCATGACTTGGAAAGCTTTAGAAGCACATCAGGCATGAAGCATTCACCATGGGTTGGCTTCTCCCTTGTCTACTCCTACTTACAAGTGTCTACAATGATTATTCTATAGACCATCTCTTCCTTGAGCATAAAGGTTAAACAATCACCAAAGAATTGGAATCAAAGCTAATGAATGTTACAAGTTGGACAAATATTCTAACTAAGACTCATGACAAAAAAAAAAAGGTTATCCACTGCCATGAAAGGAATTAATAGAGTCTGAATGTAGATTGAAGCATGCCATTTTTCACTTTATTTTCTCCATGAATGTTTCCCCAGTGGTATATGTGTCTTCTTTCACAATATGATGAACATGGAAATATGTATTGTATAACACATGTAACATAACTTCACATTACCTTCTGTCTTAGGGAAAGGAGAAGGGTGGAAAAGAGGGACAGAACATAGATCGTGTCATGTCACTTGGAAAAAAAATTTAATTAAATTTTTAAAAAGATTACAAATTATCTAATAATGGATGAAAACTCATCTTGGTTACCAAGTCAGTTTTAAGTCTTTTCTAAAAAAATATAAATCAGTTGTCAGCATGGGGGCATGAGAAAGATGACAGTCAGAAAACCTGAGTTCAAATTCTGGAATCAACAACTAACTTTGGGAGTACTTTTTTTTCTATAAAACAAGGACAATTGCCATTGCATTACTCAACTCTCGGGACTGTTGGGAAAATCAAATGAGATAGGGGCAGCTCAATGGGTAGAAAACTAAGCCTGGAGAAAAAGGGGAGGTCCTGGGTTCAAATGGGGCCTCAAGACACTTTCTACCTGTGTGATTCTAGGTAAGTCATTTAACCACAATTATCCCTAATTTTCATCCTCCAATGATGTGCTAGTAAATGTTTAACAACCTCTTTTATAGGGAGTGAAAATGCACAACACACTTTTGAATTTTATCTGCATTATTGTTATTTTTCCATTACTTTCCCAAGCCTATACAATAAAAAAATATTGAGCCTTGATTTGTAACCTTTGCCAAGGTTTAAATGGTATGCTGAAAATTCAATAATTGGCTCTTGAGAGGCAGTTCAAGCTGGCTTCAGCGCACCTCTGCTTCTCTTAACTTTTTTTTTAAATCAGAGGGTTGAACAAAAACACTGTTGATGTCCTTTCCAAGTCTAAATCCTATGATCTTCCTTGTTTTACTATCTTGGACCTTCATTTTGGCCCTGCAGCTCATTCATAGACAGATAAATGGAATGTGAATTGGACCCCTGATGATTGTGTAGCAACAGACAGGAGCCAAAGGTTGTAGTCCCAGTTTTATCGTGGTAGAATTCCAAAAGTTTTCTGTATCATGCCTGGAGTGTGATTCTCCAGATTCATAGTTTTGTGGCACATATTGATTTTATCAATAGAATAATGATGATAACAATAATACCTTTGTCAATGGTGTCAAATACCATATATCTGGCTAATTACCCATTAGTCAGCACTAAACAATCCCAACCATACCACTGGTCTTAAAAGACTTTAAATAGCAGAGTCTCAGATTTAGGACCTAAGAAATAATCTAGTCCAATCCTCTGAGAGGTAGAGGAGACTTATCCAAGGTCACATGGTAATGATGAATAATGATAGGATTTGAACTTAGGTCCTCTGACTCTAAATCTAGCACACTTTGTGGAGAGTGGGAGGAAGGAAAGAAGAAAGGGAGGGCAGAAGAGTTGGAGGGGGAGAAGAAGGGAGGAAGGAAGAATTTAAGCACTAATTACATCTCAGCACAGTGTTAAGTGCTTTACAATTATTATCTCATTTGATCCTCAAAGCAACCCTGGGAGGTAATTGACATCCTTATTTTAGAATGGAGAAAACTCTGGCAAATAGAGGTTAAGTGACTTTCTCAGAATCTACGAGTATGCTTCTAAGGTCAAATCTGAACTTAGTTCTTCTGAGTCCAAGCCCAGTGCTGGTTCTTCTGTTGCCATTCTAGATAACTACTTGGAGGGAGTAAAGGGAGATAAGGGAGATAAGAATTTACACGGTGGTCCCCAAGTGTCTTGGTTCCCAGTGTTTTGTGGTGTACAAAAAAACAAATCATTCTTTAGAGTGCTGAGTCTTTTGGGAAATTCCTGGACTGATGGAAAATTATAGAAACATATATAGAAAAAGAAGACTTCTTAGAGGCCTCCTCATACAGCCTCTTCATTTTATGGATTAGAAGACTGAGGCTCAGGAAAATGAAGTGACTTGCCCCAAATTGCAGGGCCAGAAATTGACAGTTCCTAGGACTTGACTCCAGGGCTTATATTACCTGGTAGAGTATTCTTTCTGTTGCTTCCTGGATTTTCCTGAATGGGGAAACTGTAGATCCAATATGAGTTAAAGCAACCTAATTCTTTTTGACTTGGAAAATAGAGAGAGCAGATACATCAACAATTCCCAGGCCAATGATTCTGGTCCAGGAGTTTTATGAACTTTCCTAGAGTTTCCTAGAGTTCTGGATTATTAATGCTTTCTTGGTGCATCATTTAATCTGTAGTTCCTTCAGAAAGAGCTTAACTATTTTCCACTCAAACTTCTTTCTAACTGAGCCCAGTATGGTCATGTTGATAAACTGAGGAAGCCCATGACAAAATGGGAAAGTCAGATCAAAGGTACTGAGGTGGAAAGGACCCCATCTAGACCAACCTCTCTGATTTTACAGACTCACATCTAAAATCTCTTATGGTGTCATGCAGTTTTTTCAGTCATTTCTGATTTGGTGATTCCATTTGGGATTTTCTTGACAGAGATCCTAGAGTGGTTTGCCATTTTCTTTCCTAGTTCATTTTATGGATAAGGAAAAGATGGTAAAAATTAAATGACTGGTTCAGGGTCACACAGCTAGGAAGGATATGAGGCTGGATTTGAGCTCAAGAACATGAATTTTTCTGATTCTATGCCCAGCACTCTATCCACTGTGGCACCACCTAGCCACCCCAAAGTCACTTGTAGTAAATGGATCTGTAGCCAAGGTTCGATCCAAGGCCTTGGGACTTAAAATTTAGTGTCCTTTCCCATTATGTAGCAGAAAAGTTGTTTCCTCTCCAGCAATATGCCATGAAATAGTTAACAACATGCTTTCAGGGTGAGGGTGAGGTGGGAATGTATATATGATATACTTTTAAGTTCAATCTATCATTAATGTTTTCTTCATTATTTTCTTATGACTAAG
Organism: Monodelphis domestica; assembly: GCF_027887165.1. NCBI lineage: Eukaryota > Metazoa > Chordata > Mammalia > Didelphimorphia > Didelphidae > Monodelphis > Monodelphis domestica. Next base: position 140,659,589 of record NC_077229.1, on the reverse strand, counting down.
TAATCAATAAAACAATCAACTGAGTCTTGATTTGTAGCATTTGTTTATTTCCAAGGTGCAAATGCTCACACTGAAAATTTAAACATGCAAGTCAGTTTTAGCCCTTGGTGGAGCACCCTCGCCTTTCAGCTTCCTCTCTCTCTCTTTTTTTTTAATTTTTTTATATTTTATTTAATTAGATGATTTAGAATATTTTTCCATGGTTACAAGACTCATGTTCCTTTCCTCCTCTCTCTCCCTCCTCCTCCTGTATCTGATGCACAATTCCACGGAGTTTAACATGTGCCATCAATCAAGACCCATTTCCTTATTATTCATATTTGCACTAAGGTGACCTTTTATTCCTCCCCCTTCTGATTAAAAGACTGGAGAGTGGAGTGATAAACTCCCAAAGCTTTTCTTTATATTGTTGATAATCAGTCATGCTTAGCTCTTCTGGACTCCACTTGGGCTTTTATCTTTTTTCTTTTGGCAAAGATACCAGAGTGGTTTAGCAACTGTTTCTCTAAGTGATTTGATAGATGAAGAAACAGAGTCCAACAGGGTGGAATGACTTGCCTAGGGTCACACAACAAGTGAATTTGTGAGACCTGAATTGAATTCATGAAATCTTCCTGATTCCAAGCCCAATCAGTGCTCTACCCATTGGGCACCCTTTTGGGTTCAAGTAAATCACTAGTCTAATGTCTCTTTAAGAAAGTTAGCAAGTCCCTCTAAGGTTTTTTTTTCCTTCTCTCTAATAAATATCTCAAACTCAGTATGTCCAAACCCAGAATTTAATACCTTTCCCCCTAATCCTACTCCTCTTTCAGTCTTTTAGTTTAGGGCACCACCACACTCCTGGTCACTCAGGCTTGCAATCTTGGAGTTTTCCTTGAACTGTCATTCTCCCTAATCTCTCATAGACAATCAACTAGCTCATCAAATCAGTTTCTATATCATTCATAAGCCTCTCCTTCCTTCATCATATACATTCACTGCCCAAGCTCAGGCTCTCATCATTCCTTAGCTAGACCATATTGCAAGAGTCTCCAAATGGGTCTCCTTGCTTCCATTCTCTCCCCTCTCCAAAATATCCTGTATGCAGCTGCCACAAATAACTTAAAGCTCAGGTCTCTTCTTAACCATGTCACCTGGATAATATTAAACTCTCACTTCTGAAAAATTCCATTTCATTTTTATATAAATGATTTTCTAACTAGGCCTGGTTACATCTTATAGATTATTTTTTAACTTGAGCTTAAGGTTTTACATTTATCATTCTAGACTGTTGAGATCTCTCTGAATCCCAATTCTGCCATATAAATTGCTAGCTAACTCTACTAGCTTCCTATCATCTTCAGATTTGATATGTGTGTCATGATAGTCAGTGTCTTCATATGAGACCTTCATATAAAGGTTAAATAGTTCCATTGTCTTGGGGTTTTGTTTTTAACCCAAGTGTAGAACTTTTAATTTATCCTTCTAACCTGTTGAAATTTCTTTGGATCTCAATTAACCATATAAAAATTTAATTATCCCTACAAGCTTCCTGTCATTTTCACATTGGGTAAACATGCCATACTTACTAATACATTCATCAGAGGCATTGCTGTAAAAGTTGAATAGCTCTATTGACATCATGCTATATTCTGAGTCTAGTCAGTAAGCCAGTTTTACTATTTTTCAACCCTCCTCTCTCTGAGAGCATGGATTAGATGATAAAATTACCTAGAAGCTTTAAATATAGACCAGATGACAGCTCAAACTTGGAACTGTCTAAAATCCCATGAAATGTCCAATTTTACAATTTAGAGCGGGTCCATGAAATGAGAGATGTTTGAGATGCATCAGTCTGGGGTGTTCATACTCTTAAGAAACACTCCTAAGGCACAGGACTACCATAGCTTTTTTTGGATAAAGAATCAAAGAATATGAGTTTAGATGAAATTTTTGCCACTTGCTTCCTCTATGACCTAGGGACAAGTCTCTTCTCTCTAGGTCTCAGTTTCTCCATCTATGATGAGTAGATTAATTTAGATAGAATCAAAGTTCTTTTCTAGTTCTAAATGTATGATCCTAAGAAAATTGGTTATTGACCCTATGTGATGGATAAGAAGCCAGTTTAGTTTAGGTATTTTCATTAAAAAAACTATCTTTTATTAACTTTGAAGAAACCACAGTTTCTTACCACAAATTGCTTCATTTTCTTTAGTAAGCATCAAGGCTTCTGCTTTTTGTGCCCAGGAAGGTGCTACCCAATTATATAGGTGCTGGTTTTAATTTGGGGGATTTTAAGTGATTCTGAAATGGTCTTTGCAAAGACCTGCTCTTTTCCTCTTACTTCAGCAACCACAAGATGAGCCAGTTTGGGTACTCAGAATGTTTTGGACCCTAGCTGGCATCCTGTGTGTGACTGACACCACATGGGATGTTCCTGTTTCCCTTTTGAAATGATACAGTATAGCATTCACAGAACCTGAGCATTTTCATAAAGATTTCATCAGCTAACTCACCAAGTGACCACTTTGCCTCCTAAAGTGTGAGATTTTTAACCAGAAAAGCAAACAAACAAAAATTCTTTATTCCATGACATCTCTATATACCTGTTTTCCCATTAATGAATTAAGCAACTTTACATTACATTAACATTTCTTAGTCTTTTTGTGTCATCCAGTCCTTTGGAAATGTGGATCCCTTTTCAAAATAATGTCTTTGGGGCACTTAGGTGATTCAGTGGATAGAGATCCATGCCTAGAGATGGGAGGTCCTGGATTCAAACATGACTTCAGATACTTCCTAGTTCTATGATCCTGGGCAAGTCACTTAACCCCAATTGTCTCACTCTTACCACTTTTCTACCTTGTAAAAAATATTCAGTAGTGATTCCAAGATGGCAGATGAGGATTAAAAAAAAAAAAGAATGTCATTTAATGTATAAAATAAATATCTTGCAATTCAAAGCAAAGCAATTATACTGAAAAGGATTTATTTGAAATAAACATTTTTAAAGTTTAAGAACCATTGGACCACATAATTGTTTCTAAGATCTTTTCCAACTCTAACAACCTCTGACTTGACACTTCCCTACAGCATTGCCATGTTGCTTTCTGAAGGCTCCCATCTCAGAGACTGTAATTTCTCTTATGTCTCAAAGGCATAAAGAATTTTCTGTCTGAATAGAGAACTCACCTTGATCTGACAGGTCATGCAACTTTCAGCATTCTAAGAAAAGCCTTCTATTCTGACCAAGCTCAAGTGACAATCACTTGACTTTGAGCAACTCAATGATGAGTTCAGTCTATGTTGGATAAGAGAAACAGGTGACTCCCCTACCTCTTAGAAGCAATCATTCTCCTTTCCTCCAGCATTGAAAAAAATCGTCCCAAAGTGCCCAAAGCCACGCTAAACCCACGAACTGTAGTCTCTCAACATTTATGGATACGATTTCTTTTTTACTTTAGCAGGGGAATTAGACTTAAAAAGGTCAGACGGTAAAGATATTCTTCGCAGCAAATGGGAAAAATGAGTCCCCTTTGAATCTGCCACAGGTGCCTATTTCTGTGGCCAAGATGCACCACCAAATGGGTGAGAAATCCTAACTGGAAAACTTTTTCCATCATCTGTAGGTAATTACCCAAGTGATAAATTAGGTTAGTTGTGAAAACAGAGGCTAGGTCTCTGTTTAAAGAAAAAAAAAAGCTGATCTTAAAAGCATGATTTATTAGCACTTCCTAAATTGTGGCAAAAAAGCAATAGGCTCAAGGTCAGGAGACCCATGTTCAAATCCCAGCATTGACATTTTCCAGTTCTGTGACCTTGTACAAATCATGTCACCACTATGAGTGAATCTTAGTTTCACCATACTTAAAAGAAAGATAATAGTTCTCATACCACTTTCAAAACAGGGTTGTTGAAAGACTCAAAGGGGATAATGGATATGAAAGAACAATGTAAAATGTAAAATGCCACATTAATATTAGGGTGGCTTCTGGAGGTCCCTGAATCTGCCCCACACTCAGCATGGTACTCTTGGAATACTCATCTATTCAACTCTAGGTTTGTGATTCCCCCACTATTGATTTTTTTAGAAAATTAAGAGATATAACCATAATTTTAAAGCAAAGAGATGTCATGGACTGAATTACAAAGTAATAATAGGAAGCAAAGAACTTACATGATATCAGTTCCCAAACAACTACTATCTCTATTTCCTATGGGACACCTGATTCACCTCTGGCTAACTACCATGTCTCCCCAAACCCACAAGAGGAGAATATATCCTGTATGGTGAAAGGTTAACTTAACACAGCCTGGGGAACATTGGGCTTCTCTACAAAGGAAATGGGTTGTCATGGCAACAGGCCCCACTCTTGTAGTACTGACTGACATTACCCACCATAACTGTTAACAACAAGGTCAAATTCTAGTCGGGATACTTGAAATCATTACACTGGTGCCATTTTTTTCTTCTTTCCCAACCAGTCCTCAAAATCAGTATCTTATCCTTCTTAAAATTTCATAGAATAAGAGAAGCTGAGAGTTGGAAAGGACAACAACAATAATTTAATCTAAACTTATAAGTGAAAGAAAATGAACTATTATAACATATCAGGTGACTTATAATCAATGCTGTCCTTGAAGACTCAAATCTTTTAAAACTTCCTCTGGTTGGAATATCCTCAGTATTGGAATTCACTCAATCTTCTAGAGAAATAGTTCCAAAGAAAACATGGAGCACCTGTCCTGTGCAGGCCTTCTGAGATAAAGCAATAGAATACTCTCATATTTTAATATTATTGCACATAGTGTTTGCTGTCATTCATGCTATGTCTGTATAGTGCAAATATAAATACAGACATGTAGTGTAAAGCCTATAGATTTCATTCCAAGAGTGAGAGAATAATAGATTTGGAATACAGATAAACTGAAGTAAAGAACAATTATAAAAAGAGAAGCAAAATATAGTAACATTTAAAAATAAACTCTCTGTACAAGCAAAACTTATGGATCTCAAAGACAGGATACATAGAGATATGCATCTCTATGTGATATGGATCTCAAAGACAGGATACATAGAGATATAGAGATCATAGATCTCCCAGAAGAATGTGTCAGGGAAAAAAACCTTAACACCACAATGAAGGACGTAATAGGAGAGAACTTCCCATCACTTCTGAACACATAAAATGAAATCCCATTTGAAAGAATGTACAGATAACCTCTGGAAAAAAGGAAGGAGGGGGGCGGACTTGGACCTAAGGAGAATTTTGAGGAATTGAAAAGAAGAAAACCACAGGCAAGTCATAGATCAGTGATGGTTTGCATAATCAGAGATATGTCTTTTGCGGAGAAAGGAGATAGGATCCTATCATGTGGTAGTTATCTATGTCACCTTCATAAACTGTTCTAGTTGTTCTAGGAGTAAGGAGTAATAGGAAAGAGGAAGTTCTACAAGGCAGTGGCAGAAATAACCTAAAGAGGAGAACCCAGAATGGCATCTTGGAAATTCTGATTCCATGAGGATTACAGAGAATAGGAAGAGACTAGATAAGCATAAAGGTCATGAACCAAGGAACAAAATCTAAAGTAGATAAAGAGAGGATGGATAATGGAGAGAGTGAGAGAAAATATTTGAAAAGGTCACAAAAATGAAATTAAAAGAAAGCAAGTGAACAGGACTAATTGAAATAGAGGGCTGAAGGTGTAATCTAATTTGACTGAGATGAAAAAAGGAAAACAAGGAACTAAATAATCAGATAAAAGAGAGAATAAGAGTAGAAATAATAAGCAAAATTTCAAAAGGAAAGAAATAAAAAAGGAAGTTTTTGCTTTTATTGTTTATTAGGTTTTTTGTTTATTCATTTGTTTGTTTTAGAACCCTTACCTTCTGTCTTAGAACCAATACTGTGTATTGGTTCCAAGGCAGAAGAGTGGTAAGGGATAGGCAATGGGAGTCAAGTGACTTGCCCAGGGTAACATAGATGTGAAGTGTCTGAGGCCAGAGATGTTTATTAGTTTTTAATGGAAGAAGAGAGCTAGTGAGAATAGGACCACTAAATAAAGGCTAAGCAAAAGGAAATGTAAATTGTGTTTACAGCAGAAAAGGAAAATGATCACAATTTGAAAAAAATATATTAGAAGGGACATAGGTTGATCAGTGGATAGACAACCAGTCCTGGAGATGGGAGGTCCTGGGTTCAAAGACACTTCCTAGTTGTGTGAACCTAGGCAAGTCACTTAATTCCAATTGCCTAGCCCTTTTCACACTTCTGCCTTGAAACCTGAATATTTAGTATCAATTCTAAGATAGAAGGTAAAGGTTTTATGCACAGACACACACATATGTATATACATAAATATATATGTATATACATGACCCAAATGTGTGAAAATATGAACCTAATTCACATGACCTTAAATGTGAATGGATTAAACACTCTAATGAAAAAACACACATCTCCACAATTTGTTTCTAAAAAAACATCAAGGTGCATTAAAAAAAATAGAAACATATGTAAAATAAAACTAAGGGAATATATTTTTTTCTTTTTTTTAAAGCATGCATCAAGTGAATCCAAAAAATCAGGAATTATCATCATGTAATCTAACAAGGCAAAAACAAATAATCAATAAGTGTTTACTAAAGGTTTATGTGCTCAAAACCCAGCTACGATGGTCTGGACACGTCATCCGCATGGACCCACAGCGAATACCAAGACAGGTATTCTATGGTGAACTGTCAGCTGGACTCAGGAAACAAGGCCGACCAAAGAAAAGATTCAAGGATCAGCTAAAGTCCAACTTGAAGTGGGCTGGCATGACACCAAAGCAACTAGAACTCGCTGCCTCTGACAGAAGCAGCTGGCGAACCCCCATTAACCATGCCGCCGCCACCTTTGAAGATGAGCCACGTCGACGTCTTGCCACTGCGTGTGAATGCCGACACCAGGCCACACCCGCACCTCCCATAACAACTGGCGTCCCAGGCCCCGTGTGCCACAAACTGTGCTCCTCAGCCTTTGGACTGCAATGCCACATGAAGGTGCATCAATAGATGATAATGCACAAAGACAATTGTCATTCTCGGTCACTGAGAGACTACCACTAATTGTACTATACTAAGCCATACAGATTCTTTGTATCAAAAACATTTTTGTCCATTTTTCCTGCCCTCAAAGAGCTCACATTCTGCTGAGGGAAACAATATGAAAAAAAATTATGTGTGTCTGTTTGTTTGATCTATGTAGCGTAAGTGGAAGTTTAGCTTAAAAGGAAGTTAATAGGGTTAAGGAATGGAAAAGAGATTTGGTTATAAGCAATGGAGTAAGATGGAAATTCCACAATTTAAAAAACAGAGAATCTGTGTTCAAGTTAAGACTTGTATTATCTGAGGGAGTTGTTTGACTACCCTTTGAGACTGTTCCCTCACCTATAGGTAACCTGAACCTCTAAACTCATTCTCATGGGACTCTCCTCATTGGTGGAGATTGATTATTGGATGACCCATTCATGTCTAAGTAAGGGGAGGAGTTGGTGAGAGATTGGGAGAAAAGAGATCGTGGTTTTCTGATCTCCAAAGACAAGAAAAGTGGTACCAGGCTCTCTTCAGATCCATGAAAGGGGGGAAAGATTCCTGGAAGAAAATGGCATGTAGAAGATGACAGCTTAGCAAGCAGCAAAAGTTCAGACCTCGTGGAAGACCCTTCCTTAACAGATATAGACTGGATGCTCCTAGGGCACCGAAATTCAATCTGAACAACAGGACAGAAGTGGGGAACCCTCCTTCTGGACTCAAATCAAAAGGGATGCCCCCCAAAAGCCAGAATCCAAGAATACTCAGGGCTAAGGGGAAGGCAGAGCGAAGGTCCCAGGACCCCTCCCCCACAACCCAGAGGGCTGAAGCCCCAGCAGCAGCGGGAACCTCTGAGCGGGAAAAAGTGCTGGTTTGCAGGGTCTACCTTGGGAGCAGCAGGGCACCGGGCTCAGAGCATCCAACTTGGACAGCGGGGAGGAAGCCAGGGAGAACCAGGCTATGACTAGGTCCCTCCATCAGGCTCCAGTCTCACCCTTGCCTCGGGCACATCCAGACCAATCCAGTTGAACTAATCCAATCAGAACTCCTCAGAGTTTAGGGAGGCGGGCAAAGGCACTTGCGGACAGCAGAGAAGCAGCTGGAGAGAACTGGAGAGAGCCTGGGTGGCCCAGCCTTCCAGGAGTCTTCAGAGCCTCAGAGCTTCATACCACATACAGCCCAACTGAATTGAACTCAATCCAATCAAAAGCCTCCAGAGGACAAGGAAGCTAACATTCCTCCCCTAGAGACTGTACCAAGAGATCTGCAAAGCTCCAAGAGGGGAAACTGATAGCCCCAAATCCAAAACAAAATGAGAGGAGCAAGAGCACAGCCAAATACGGGGAGCAAAGAAGGGGTAGTAAACTCGAGCAAACAACAGAAAAAGAAGAAAGAAATTACAATACACAGCTTCTGCACAGGTAATGAGCAAAGAGCAAATGAAACAGAGGGGGAGGACCCAGCAAAGGAAAAATCAGAAATCCCAGCGAATTGGATACAGGCTTTGGAAGAACTCAAAATGCAATTCAAAACACAATTAAGAGAGGCTGAAGACAATTGGGAAAAGAACTTAAAAACTAAGATAAGTCATCTGGAAACAGAAAATAGTGTCTTGAAAGCCAAAATCAACCAGCTGGAAAATGAGGCAAAGGAGATGAAAGATGAGGCAAAGCAGATGAAAGATGAGGTGAAGAAGATGAAAGATGACCTCCAAAGAAAATCTGACCAAAAGGAAAAGGACGACCAAAAAACTAAGGATGAAATCCAGTCTTTAAGAACCAGAATACAACAACTAGAATTGAGTGACCTCACAAGGCAGCAGGACACTATAAAACAAAACCAAAAGAATGAAAAAACTGAGGAAAATATGAAGCATCTCATTCACAAAACAGAGGATTTAGAAAATCTTTCAAGGAGAGACAATTTAAGAATTATTGGCCTACCAGAAGACCATGACAAAAGAAAAAGTCTGGACATCATACTACAGGAAATTATTAAAGAAAACTGCCCTGAAATCCTTGAACAAGAGGGAAAAGTGGAGATTGATAGAATCCACAGATCACCTCCTGTACTTAATCCCCAACTGACAACACCCAGGAGTGTTATAGCCAAATTCAAGAACTATCAGACCAAAGAAAAGATATTACAAGCTGCCAAGAAGAAGTCATTCAGATACCAAGGAACCACAGTGAGGATAACTCAGGATCTGGCTGCATCCACACTGAAAAAAAGAAAGGCATGGAATATGATATTCCAGAAAGCAAGGGAACTAGGTCTACAACCAAGAATCAACTACCCAGCAAAACTGACCATATTCTTACAGGGGAAAGTATGGTCATTCAACAAAATAGAAGAATTTCAAGAATTTGTAAATAAAAGACCAGACCTTATCTTCTCAGATTTCTGGTTTGCTTGACTTGAGTTTTATTTGCTCTGCATGTTCATTGTGGAACTGATATTTGGGGAGGAAGTCAGGCCTTGGATATGTAACGTGGGGGACTCCTTCCCCATGTAAGAAGGGTGATAAGGAGTTCAACTTGAACCTAAGAAAAATTTTCACCTAAACTACCAATATTAAGGATGATAGAGAGATATAATTCTAGTCAAATATCCCTTTTCATTGAGGAGATAATAATAACCAGCCTCTGACCCAAAAGTCCCCCTTAGAGAAGGATGGGGGAGGATGACTCTGGGGATAACTATTCATGCCTCCCTGAGAACCACATCTAGATAGAACCATATAGACATACATAACTCCAGATAAAAGAAAGACAAGTAATAATTATATTATTTGCCACACAGTTGTGATGAAAAAAGTAAAACACTATACAAATAAGAACTAGCACCGTTATCATTGAAATTCCACGCCTGAGGACTGATGCTCATCTCCTTCATTAAATAGGCAGAGTAGTTGAGGAGAGAGCATCAATACTCTGGTCCAGAACAACATGGAGAAGCAGAAAGGAAGACTCATCTCATTGGAGTACAAGAAGGAGCACTTGATAAGCCTCAGCAGAACTGGGACAAAAATTAGCTCAGGTGGCAGGGGAAAGGTCCCAGGCACTAAGTCCAAGCCTCACCAGAAGAAGCATCAGTGGGAGGAAAGTGACCCTGTCTAGTCCAACCAGTACAAAGGTTGGTGTGACCCAGCACAGGCAGTGGTGGGAGGAACTCTGCCCAACAAGGTCCAATCTCCATGGGATTGACAGAACCCAACTCCAAGGAGTTGCACTGAGCTAACTTAAATAGCCAGGCAAGGAGATCATCTCTGGAGACAGTTGAGTTGACCCCAGACAAAATACGAGTGCAGGATGGTGATCCCTCCTCCACCCCAGAAATGGAGCTAAATTTCAGTGTATAGATAAAAATCAAGGAAGAAGCATTTCCTAAAGGAGCAAAAGACAAAGAAAAAGCTTGATGTTTGAAAAACATCTCAACAATAAAAGCTTGGAAGAGGACAGCAATACAAAAATGAAAATATGTGAAGCCTCAGAGGAAAATTTGAAAGGATGTCAAGCCAAAAATGCACCCCTGGAAGAGCTCCAAAAAATGATAGAAAAATAAATAAGAAAAAATATGAAGAAAATATAGAAAAGAAAATAAGAGAAAAAATCGACAGATGAGAACAGAGTACTGCACTAGACAGTAAAGACTTGGAATCAGGAAGACCTAGGTACAAACCCTTTCTGCTGAAATAGCTTCTAAGGTGTTGGGCAAATTCATTTCACCTCTCCAAACCTCAATTTCTTCACATGTGAAATGAGGCTAAAAATACTCCTAGTATCTACCTCACAGGATTGCCAGTGATGAAACTAAAGTAGACTTTATATATATGAAACACTTTGCAATCTTTCAGGCGTTAAATAAAGGGTCATCGCCATGGATGGGGACTGGATCTTTAGTGGCAATGCCAGTGAGACCCAAGCTCTATCCAGATCTGCCAGGCTGAAAAGGCTGTCAATGTTGCCTGGGTATGGATTGTGCTTGTGATCCCAGGATGAGTTTTAGGTGAATTTGAAGAGGTTCATTAGGAGAGGGTTGGATAGAGAGCAACTTATTTGAGAAGAGATTTCACTCTGATGGGATGATGTAAATGCTCATGCCAGTGGAATTCAGATATTCAGTGGAATATCTTTTCGGGTATTCAAATATCCTCAGCATCCCAGACATGGCATGTTGCCTCACCTCTACCTTCTGGCTGCCTTCATTTTTCAGCTTACATGCTACCCTATCCCACCCTTCCCTCTATAAGCATACAGATACCATTGCTTTCCCTCTAAGGGAATTGCCTTCCATTTACAGTTTTTATATCTTCTAGGCACATATTCATTTCATTGTTGTATCAGCCATTAGAATATGAGCTTCTTGAAAATGGGTACTATAGTTTTGCCTTTATTTATAACCCCAGCACTTAACATAATATCTGGCATACTACAAGCACTTAATAAAGGGTGATTGACTGGTTAAAGCCCTGAAAGACATAAAAGTTTCTAATAATGGAAAGGGAAACCAAAGTAGTATGAAATGAAGTGGATAAAGTGGTAGAGAAATACGAACTCAAACACATAGCTAACCACCCCCAAAAAGATATCTATTGTCTATGCTAATTTTACCAAGTAGCTTTAGAGTAAGGAGAAGACTGGGGAGAAAGGAGGAAAGAAAGAGGTGAGATTGAATTAAGCAGGTTAATAATTTGTTCTTATTCATTAGCTTCAGTCATGTCCAACTTCATGACCCAATTTGGGGTTCTCTTGACAAAGATACTAGAGTAGTCTGCCATTTGCTTCTCCAGCCCATTTTACAGAGGAGGAAACTGAGACAAACAGGGTAAAGTGACTTGCCCAGAGTCATACAGCTAGTAAGTGTCTGAGGTCAAATTTGAACTCTGAAAGATGAATCTGCCTGACTCTAATCCTGACACTCTATCCACTGTGGCATCTAGTTGCTCTAGGTTAATAATACTTAGAGTTAACTGAAATGGGTAATTTTGTCATCTTCTCAAAAGCTAAATTTAACAGAGGTATGAATTTATATATTTAGATGACATAAGTCATCAATAACTTTTGCTCCCTGGACAGCTCTAAACATTTTCCAAACCTCATGATCTTAAATCAAACCCACAAGGAAAAAGAAAATAGCAAGGATCTTATCAAAAATATTTTATTTAAAAAAAGAATCAATTTTACTATACATCCTATAATGGAAATACATTGAATAATTGCTAAAATAAATACAGGCAATTAATTCAACCTTTTTATAGAATGAGAGAATTTGACATTTGAATGTTATCAAAGCTTAACTTAACATAAATAGTTAAAGTTAAATCAAGTTTTAATCTTTTTTTTTTTTTGAATGGCTGTGTTGTTCACAGGCTCACCAACCACTGAAAATCCTGTTTTTCAGAAAATTGTGAACCTTGAAATCTTAAGACAAACTGGAAGGTAGTGAGCATATATAGCTCTCTCTGCAGCAGAATTTCATATAGGTGCCCGCATACAAAGGGCGGAAAAGATGGCTAATTCATTAAAATACCCAATGGTTTCTGCTTTACCACAGGGCTTTTTAATGTCACAATCCAAAGGGTGCCTACTTGTTCTATGGGTTCCAAACACATTTTTAGCCCAAGTATACATAGCACAAAGTACAAGAGAGGATTTGCTGTGCCAACCACCAATCTGGAGAACTAAGGACCCAAAGTGGAACTGAGTATGCGTGTGTGTGTGTGTCTGTGTGTGTGTGGGGGGGGGGCAGTGGGGGAAAGGGTGGCTACTCAGAATGTCCAGTTGGCTGTCCATATGTCCATATTCAAAAGATAGGTACTGGCCTTCTTCCCTTGTACAGTGTAGATATGTTAATGTAAGTCAAAAGAGGGAGAGTTGAGGTAATCTGTGTAATTCATTATCAAATACTTTTGGAGGGAATTTTTCTGATTTAAATGAAGCAGGCTATTGACTGATAAGTTTCAAGACTACTATATCATGCCCATCTCCTTTTGATTTTGACCACATGGGGCTGGCATTACCCTGTGTCTTCACAGGCAAAGTCAAGTAGAAGTTGAACAATTATCTATTTGGAAAATCAGTATGATATGTAAGCACTGTGGAGTGCTTAGGGCATGTTGGAGCACAAAAGACAACACGGCCATCCAATGCAGCTGAGGAAGTCTCTAGGCATAACAATTTTTTGTGCCAATGGACCCAGTCTTCCAACGCCAAGAGAGTGGGACTGTCTCTGTGCATTGGCTTTTCCACTTAAATCTCCTTCACACACAAGTATCTTTGTGCACACTCATCTATCCTAACCACCCTCTTCAAGACCTGAGGCAATGGGGGAGTGGTGACGCAACAGGTGGAGGTGACCACTGGCAGTTGTAGTCACGATCCTGCACGCAGGCGGCCCATGGACCAGTGGTCACTTGGCTCTGTAGGGCAGCAGACATTCGGCAGCATCCTGGGTGACTGAGAAGCCCTCTCTAGGACAGCACTGCTCACTCTAATCAAGGGAGAGGACTAGAAAAGGTGTCCCAAACATTGCCTGCCCTACAAACACCCGGTCAGCACACCGCAGCCGAAGGGTCATCCTTTTAAGTGGTCGAAATCAAAGAAAAAATACAAAGAAACTCCTACTAGGAGCATGGAACATCAGGACATTATTGAATAGAGAGAATACCCTAAGACCTGAGAGAAGAACAGCTCTAATTGGTAAAGGACTGGCGTGATATAACATCGACATCGCGGCATTAAGTGAAACACGCTTACCAGAGGGATCACTCAGCGAACCCACCACTGGATATACCTTCTTGTGGAAAGGTAGAGCCTCAAATGAAGACAGAATCCATGGTGTTGGCCTGGCTATCAAGACCAGTTTGCTCAAACAGCTGCCAGACTTACCTGTGGGCATCAGCGAGAGGCTCATGAAGATCCGTTTGACTCTCAGCAAAGACCGGTACGCCACAATCATCAGCACTTATGCCCCAACACTGACCAGCACAGAGGAGACCATCGAGTAGTTCTACTCTGACCTGAGTGCTGTCCTGCACTCAGTGCCCACAAATGACAAGCTGATACTACGAGGAGACTTCAACGTCTGCGTTGGCCAGGACCATGAAAGATGGAAAGGAGTGCTCAGCAAACATGGCGTGGACAAAATGAACAACAATGGCCTACTGCTACTCAGTAAATACTCAGAGTTCGAACTCACCATCACGAACACTGTGTCTAGAATGGCGAACAAGAAGATGGCAGCTTAGAGAGAGCTAAAGTTCAGATCTCCAAAAACCCCTTCCTTACCGATCTCAAACTGTGTGCTCCTAGGACACCAAAATTCAAAAGAAACAATAGGGTAGATGCCGGGAACCCTCCTCCTGGACCTGGATCAAAAAGTACGGCCCCCCAAAATCCAGAACCTGAGATCACTTGGATCCAAGGGATAGGCAGAAGGAAGGTCCCAGGACCCTTCCCCCCCAACCCAAAGCACTGAGTCCAAGGCAGTGGGAACCTAAGAGCCAGCAAAAGGACCCCAGGGCCGGCTATTCTGAAGGCCGCACACTGAAAACAACCTGAGCCAGTCGCAGGGGCACCCAGACAGCAGGGAAACAGAGAGAGACAGAGGCTGTAATCCCCTGGCTGGATCCTTCAGTCCGAGTCTCAGGTAAGGTCCCTGCTTTAAGACACACTCAATTCAACCCAGTGGAAGTTAATCCTATCAGGAGCCCTTGGAGCTCCAGGAAGCCTCGGCCCCTCCCCCCCTCAGAGTACAGGCCTCTCTGGCCCACAAAGGCTCTGAGATACCTTGGGTACAGTGCAAAGCCAGGCTCAGAGTGTAGGAATATGGCAACGAAGAAGCATCGGGAGGGAACTGAGAGCAGTAACACCCGCAAATGGACAATTTGCCTGGGGCTAAAGCCTCTGAACACCAGACAGAGATAAGAAAAGCTAGACCTCCCCACTCAGAGATGTCAAACTCCACAGAAAAGCCTCAACACTCCAAGAAAAACAAGAAGAAGGGGGCTACTTTGGACACATTTTATGGAGCAAAAATACAAAATACAGAGGAGATAGAAGAGGAAACACAAGCAAATGCTCCAAAACCTTCCAAAGGAAAAGGAAACTCTCCACAAACCCATGAAGAATTTGAATTGGAAATGATCAAAAAGATGGAAGCCTTCTGGGAGGAAAAGTGGGAAATAATGCAAAAGAAATTAATGCATCTACAAAACCAGTTTGACCAAACTGAAAAGGGAAACCAGGCTTTAAAAGTCAGAATCAGCCAACTGGAAGAAAACAAGCAAGAATTAATAAAGCAAAGCCAAGAGACCAAGAAATTAGAAGAGTACATAAAATATCTCACCGACAAGGTCATAGACTTGGAAAATAGAGAGAGAAGAGACAATTTAAGAATAATTGGACTACCAGAAAAGTCAGAAATAAACAGCAAACTCGACATAGTAATACAAGAAATAATCAAAGAAAATTGCCCAGAGATTCTAGAACAAGGGGGCAATACAGTCACTGAAAGAGCTCACAGAACACCCTCTACACTAAATCCCCAAAAGACAACTCCCAGGAATGCAATTGCCAAATTCCAAAGCTTTCAAGCAAAAGAAAAAATCTTTAAGGGAGCCAGAAAAAGACAATCTAGATATAAAGATATAAAGGAATGCCAATCAGGGTCACACAAGACCTTGCAAGTTCCACTCTGGATGACCCTAAGGCATGGAACATGATCTTCAGAAAGGCAAGAGAGCTGGGGCTTCAACCAAGAATCAGCTACCCATCAAAACTGACTATATACTTCAAAGGGAAAGTATGAGCAATCAACAAAATAGAAGATTTCCAAGTTTTTGCAAAGAAAAGACCAGAGCTCTGTGGTATAAAGATTATAATTTAAGAATATGGGGAGACTGAGGCAGGTAGAAATTAGTTTTTCTCTGCAAGGAGTATTATATTTTTAGAGGTTTATTAAAGGTTAAAGATTAAAGAATATACAAGTAAGAAACATGTGCCTAGGCCAAAGGCCTAGACAAAATAACCTCACATCAAGGAAGATATGCATCTGCTCCAAAACGGAAGTCCAAAAAAGAGACCCCAAAAACCTTTGCCACCAGCTTAAATCCTCCCTCGATCTTGGCCCACCTCAGAATTCCCATGAGATTACAAAGCATTTTGGGGAAGTGGAGCAAAGGCTTGTGGGGATTGTAGTCCTGTATTCGAGTCTATTTTTTACATTCCCCTTTTGATCGTTTGCAAAAAAGTTAATTTTTTCCCCAAAGGATCATGAAAACATAATCAATTTAAAGATTACAATAATTTGATAAGAGAAAAAAACAAACAAACCCAATAATTGCTGAACACATTGCCAAAAAGCCAGTTAGGGGGCAGTCCCCTTTGGCATGAAAGTACAGATACAAATAAATGTTCAATCAACCACACCCAAAGTTCAATTTTGTGCAGCTTGTGGTCTGGAGACTTCTTCATTGTGGCTTCTCCAACAATTCAGTTTCTGGATTCAGGGAAGTAGCATCTTCTTTACCTAAACTTCTTCTCAAAAAGGAATTTAAACTTTGCAATTTAAATAATGATATTTTTTACATTCCCCCCGGTAAGAGGGTGATTTTTTAAAAAAAAGGATCACTTAGGGATGCATGGCTGAGGTATGAGGTATATGAATCAATTGGTAAGAGATATTAAAAGACATCAGAAAAATTGAAATAAAAAAAGAAAAATTTTGGGATGAAAATATAGAATATCAAAGTCTTATGTGTAAAAATTCCAAGTGAAAAAAAAATGAATCTATAACAGGTCCTTGAATCAGGGCCCAATTAAAATGATCTAAGCAATGATGCATTTACCCAGTCAGTAGCCAGGATTACAGAAAGTTACCACACTATGAGAGGCAGAAAAGGGGACCAGAGTATATAAGCCAAGGTTCCGGGAGCCAAGTTTGAGGTACTTGGTAGAATGTGGAACAAGGAAGACCTGCTTTTAACACATGTTAAACAGCCGCAACCTTGAACTCCAAACATGTTCAAGTCCTCTTTGTCTAGGCTCAAAGTGACATCAATTTCAACAGGATTGGTTGGTCTCTTTGACCTTATGCTCTATTGGCACTATGCAGTGGCTCTTTTGTGTATATCTTGCCCTGGAATCAGACATAATCATTAAGCAAAGTCCCATAATTTATTTAAATAATTAGTGGCATTGTTTTTATAGTCACAAGCCTTTTGGGGCATGCATTAGCAAATGTATTTCAAACTTGTAGCACTGAAAAGTAAAAAAGTTAAAGAAAATCTTAATGCTGGTGACACGTGCTTCAAATATAAAAAGGAGAGAAAAAATAATTTAAAAAACTGAAAAAGTATATTGCACATGCAAGAAAAATATAATAATAAAAGAGCTTTAAAAATTCAAAAATATAACTCATAATCATTGACACTCTGTGTCAGCTAAGAAAATATAAAATGCAAGGCTTTCTCACCAAAAAATGAGATCCATTTCCTCTTAATATCTGGCCATGATCACTGTGAGTAGAAGGTAAATGAATTGAACAAGGTAATAATTTTTTTCATTTTTAAAAATACACTAGTACAAATATGTAGTTACCAAAATCCCCAAAATTCTCAATAGCCCAATTAATTACAATAGCAAACAGACACACTTTCATATTTCACATAAGTTGCTGTATGACATTTTTAAAACCTATGAATTGATGGACATTTGTCACAATTTTTACAAACATAGCAATCTTTCAACCTTGGTAACAAACATATTTTTTAAAACAAAGTAAAACTCATCTTGGGTTTAGAACATAATCAAGAAATCTATATATCATTCTGGTGCAAGTAAAGTAGTGAGCTGAAGAGTATAAATAAAGGGGTGCTCCTTTTTGGAGGCTTTTTAGGGGTACAAATGCCCTGAGATTAACTGCCCAACTTCCATTCACATATTTAGAAATGCAGGAAGGTTGGGGGTTATAAAATGTATTTCACTTCAGCTACTAGGTCTTACCTCATGGTAGGGGCAGGCAAAACTAACCAGATTGTTAAAAAAAAAATTCCAAAAATCATATTTAAAAAACCCTTAAAATCAAATCATTTGAGGTATTTAGCACATTAAATTTTTCCAAGGTTGTTAATACAATTGTAACCAGTTCTGAAGTCCATCTATCCTCGGCAAAATAGAAAAAAGCTGTTTTTTCATATATGGGCTTATTCACAATAATATTTGTTCAACACAGTTATAGGGGAAAAACAACAGAATTTTTAAAACTAAGTACATTCAAAATAAATTCAATCGACCTTTAGTGTAAGAGAATAATATTGAATCCAGTAACATATGAACTTAAAATCACAAAGTTAAACCTTAACAAAAAATGCAATAGAATACAGAGATTTTTATAAACCATTGGAGTCTGAAATGCCTTAGAATATAGCCTTTAGTCTCTTCAAAGTTCCTTGGGGTGTGGTTGATTGAACATTTTTTGAATGTACACTCTTATGCCAAAGGGGACTGCCCCCTAATTGGCTTTTGTCAATGCGCCCATCAAAAACATTGGTTTGCTGTCTTTCTCTCTCCTCTATTTCCCCATATCTACAACTATTATAGTTTTCCTCTTAGTGGGTAAAATTTTTGTATACACTTAGAGTTAGAATTTTTTGGGGTGCAGTATGTTTATGTTTAGTGATCAATTGGGGAGACTAGTCCCCCAATCATCAGCAGGGGGGATTGTGAATTTTAAAAGTCTCCATCTTGGTCTAGCACCCAAAAATTGTGCATACCCACACTACACGGGCATGTGCTAGTCAATGACAAATCAGAAATAACTAACTGCCCACCTGGGCTGTCCTAAGCCAAGCTAGAGCCACCATTGGCACTTGTGAGGCACAGGAAGTGAGGTAGAGAACAGCCTCTGGAATTCACGCACTTCCTGTGGAGAGATCGAGATGGCAGTTCGAGTTAGAAGCTTGAACAGAGAGGAGGCCTGCAGTCAGCTTCCCTTCAGATCGGTCACGTGAGTCAAGGACTAATTCCTTCCACCTTGGCCTTTGGGCCTAAATTCCATCTGCCTTGGTCAGAGGTTGAGTAACCCCCTTTCCCTTTTCTCCTCTCTCTTTCTCTCCCTCTCCTTTTCCCTACTCCCATTGTGATTAAACCTCCATAAACTCCATTCTGACTTGAGTGTTTCATTTTAGGAATTTCATAAGTAAATTCCTTGGCGGCCATTGTTCAATATTATAACAATCTTAAAAGGTGAAATTTTCACCACAGTGGAAAATTCGATATCAAAAAACAAAGAGCATGGAATACCTGAAAAGGTAAATATGAAGGAAAGGGAAAAGGAGAAAAATGTTATCTTTTTCTTTTATTTAAACTCTCTTCTATAAGGACTATATTTATATCAATCTATGTATATTACTATGGGGGGGGGGAATGTAATGAGTAAATAGGAGGAAAAGAAAGACCAAATAGAATAATCTTTCTCACACAAAGATTCACACAGGAAGGGGAGGGAAGAAAACTCCTATAAGAAGGAGAGGAAGAGACAGACCTTACTCTCAGGGAAATCAACCCGGAGAGGGAAGAACATCCAGATCCATTCGGATCTTGAATTCTATCTGACCCAACAAGGGTAGGGAGAAGGGAAAACCAAGGGGGGTAGAGGAGGAGGGAACATAAAAAAGAGAGGGAAGAAGAGGGGGTGGGGGAAGGAACAAAAAGGGAGTGGCTAGAAAGGGAAATATATCAAGGGAGGGGACAAGTGGGACTGATTTAAAAGAAATCAGTGGATTAAATAGTTAGAGCTGAAGAAGAAAGGTTAGAATTAGGGAAGGATATCAAAATGCCAGGGAGTCCACAAGTGACAATCATAACTTTGAACATGAATGGGATGAACTCACCCATAAAATGTAGATGAATAGCAGAATGGATTAGAATCCAAATCCCTACCATATGTTGTCTTCAAGAAACACACATGAGGTGGGTAGACACCCAAAAGGTCAGAATTAAAGGATGGAGTAAGACCTTCTGGGCCTCAACTGACAGAAAGAAGACAGGAGTTGCAATCATGATATCTGATAAAGCCAAAGCAAAAATAGACCTGATTAAAAGGGATAGGGAAGGTAATTACATTCTTTTAAAAGGGACTTTAGATAATGAGGAAATATCACTAATCAACATACATGCACCAAATAATATAGCACCCAAATATCTAATGGAGAAACTAGGAGAATTGAAGGAAGAAATAGACAGTAAAACCATATTAGTGGGAGACTTGATCCAACCATTATCAAATTTAGATAAATCAAATCAAAAAATAAATAAGAAAAAGGTAAAAAATGAACAAGATCTTAGAAAAATTAGAATTAATAGACATATGCAGAAAAATAAATAGGGACGAAAAGGAATACACCTTCTTCTCAGCACCACATGGCACATTCACAAAGATTGACCATACACTAGGTCACAGAAATATGGCATACAAATGCAGAAAAGCAGAAATAATAAATGCAGCCTTTTCAGATCACAAGGCAATAAAAATAGTGATCAGTAATGGTACATGAAAAACAAAATAAAAAACTAATTGGAAATTAAACAATATGATACTCCAAAATCGTTTAAGTTAGATAAGAAATCATAGAAAAAAATTAATAACTTCATCAAGGAAAAGGACAACGGCGAGACATCCTTTCAAACCTTTTGAGATGCAGCTAAAGCAGTAATCAGAGGTAAATTCATATCCCTGAGTGCATATATTAACAAATTAGGGAGAGCAGAGATCAATCAATTGGAAATGCAAAGAAAAAAAACTCGAAAGCAATCAAATTAAAACCCACCCGCAGAAAACCAAACTAGAAATCCTAAAAATTAAGGGAGAAATTAATAAAATCGAAAGTGATAGAATTATTGATTTAATAAATAAGACAAGAAGCTGGTACATTGAAAAAACAAACAAAATAGACAAAGTACTGGTCAATTTAATTAAAAAAACGAAAGAAGAAAAGCAAATTAACAGCATCAAAGATGAAAAGGGGGACATCACCTCCAATGACGAGGAAATTAAGGCAATCATTAAAAATTACTTTGCCCAAATATATGGCAATAAATACACCAATTTAGGTGATATGGATGAATATATACAAAAATACAAACTGCCTAGACTAACAGAAGAAGAAATAGAATTCTTAAATAATCCCATATCAGAAAATGAAATCCAACAGGCCATCAAAGAACTCCCTAAGAAAAAATCCCCAGTGCCCGACGGATTCACAAGTGAATTCTATCAAACATTCAGAGAACAGTTATTCCCAATACTATGCAAACTATTTGACATAATAAGCAAAGAGGGAGTTCTACCAAACTCCTTTTATGACACAAGCATGGTACTGATTCCAAAACCAGGCAGTACAAAAACAGAGAAAGAAAATTATAGACCAATCTCCCTAATGAATATAGATGCAAAAATCTTAAATAGGTTACTAGCAAAAAGACTCCAGCAAGTGATCAGAAGGGTCATCCACCATGATCAAGTAGGATTTATACCAGGGATGCAGGGCTGGTTCAATATTAGGAAAACCATCTACATAATTGGCCACATCAACAAGCAAACCAACAAGAACCACATGATTATCTCAATAGACGCAGAAAAAGCCTTTGATAAAATACAACATCCATTCCTATTAAAAACACTAGAAAGCATAGGAATACAAGGGTTGTTCCTAAAAATAATAAACAGTATATATCTAAAACCATCAGCTAATATCATCTCCAACGGGGATAAACTAGATGCATTCCCAATAAGATCAGGAGTGAAACAAGGATGCCCATTATCACCTCTTCTATTTGACATTGTACTAGAAACACTAGCAGTAGTAATTAAGAAGAAAAAGAAATTGAAGGCATCAAAATAGGTAAGGAGGAGATCAAGTTATTGCTTTTTGCAGATGACATGATGGTCTACTTAAAGAATCCTAGAGATTCAACCAAAAAGCTAATTGAAATAATCAACAACTTTAGAAAAGTTGCAGGATACACAATAAACCCACATAAGTCATCAGCATTTCTATACATCTCCAACACAGCTCAGCAGCAAAAACTAGAAAAAGAAATCCCATTCAAAATCAACTTAGACAAAATAAAATACCTAGGAATCTATCTCCGGAGACAAACACAGGAACTATATGAACACAACTATAAAACACTCTCCACACAACTAAAACTAGACTTGAGCAATTGGAAAAAGATTAACTGCTCATGGATGGGATAAGCCAATATAATAAAAATGAACATTCTACCCAAGCTTATTTATCTATTTAGTGCCATACCCATTGAACTGCCAAAAAATTTCTTGACTGATTTAGAAAAAACCATAACAAAGTTCATTTGGAATAACAAAAGATCAAGGATATCCAGGGAAATAATGAAAAAAAAAACACAAATGTTGGGGGCTTTGCAGTCCCAGACCTCAAACTATATTACAAAGCAGCAGTCATCAAAAAAATTTGGTACTGGCTAAGAGACAGAAAGGAGGATCAGTGGGATAGACTGGGGGCAAGCGACCTCAGCAAGACAGTGTACGATAAACCCAAAGAACCAAGCTTTTGGGACAAAAAATCCACAATTCGATAAAAACTGCTGGGAAAATTGGAAGACAGTGTGGGAGAGATTAGGAATTGATCAACACCTCACACCCTACACCAAGATAAATTCAAAATGGGTGAATGACTTAAACATAAAGAAGGAAACCATAAGTAAATTGGGTAAACACAGAATAGTATACATGTTAGACCTTTGGGAGGGGAAAGACTTTAAAACCAAGCAAGACATAGAAAGAATCACAAAATGGAAAATAAATAATTTTGACTACATCAAATTAAAAAACTTTAGTACAAACAAAACCAATGTAACTAAAATCAGAAGGAAAACAACAAATTGGGAAAAAAATCTTCATAGAAACCTCTGACAAAGGTTTAATTACTCAAATTTATAAAGAGCTAAATCAATTGTACAAAAAATCAAGCCATTCTCCAATTGATAAATGGCCAAGGGACATGGATAGGCAGTTT
Organism: Monodelphis domestica; assembly: GCF_027887165.1. Lineage (NCBI taxonomy): Eukaryota > Metazoa > Chordata > Mammalia > Didelphimorphia > Didelphidae > Monodelphis > Monodelphis domestica. The sequence goes on along the minus strand of NC_077229.1, from coordinate 140,636,475 downwards.
TCAGATAAAGAAATCAAAACCATTAATAAGCACATGAAGAAGTATTCTAAATCTCTTATAATCAGAGAGATGCAAATCAAAACAACTCTGAGGTATCGACTCACACCTAGCAGATTGGGTAACATGACAGCACAGGAAAGCAGTGAATGCTGGAGGGGATATGCAAAGTAGGGACATTAATTCATTGCTGGTGGAGTTATAAACTGATCCAACCATTCTGGAGGGCAATTTGGAACTAGGCCCAAAGGGCGAAAAAAGAAAGTCTACCCTTTGATCCAGCCATAGCACTGCTGGGTTTGTACCCCAAAGAGATAATGGGGAAAAAGACTTGTACAAGAATATTCATAGCTGCACTCTTTGTGGTGGCCAAAAATTGGAAAATGAGGGGATGCCCATCAATTGGGGAATGGCTGAACAAATTGTGGTATATGTTGGTGATGGAATACTATTGTGCTAAAAGGAATAATAAAGTGGAGGAATTCCATGGAGACTGGAATGACCTTCAGGAAGTGATGCAGAGTGAAAGGAGCAGAACCAGGAGAACATTGTACACAGAGACTAATACACTGTGGTATAATCGAACGTAATGGACTTCTCCATTAGTGGCGGTGTAATGTCTCTGAATAATCTGCAGGGATCTAGGAGAAAAACACTATCCATAAGCAGAGGAAAAACTGTGTGAGTAGAAACACCAAGGAAAAGCAACTGCCAGACTACAGCGGTTGAGGGGACATGACAGAGGAGAGACTCTAAAAGAACACTCTAATGCAAATACTAACAACATGACAATGGGTTCGAATCAAGAACACATGTGATACCCAGTGGAATCACGCACCGGCTATGGGGGATTGGGGGAGGAAAAGAAAATGATCTTTGTCTTTAATGAATAATGCTTGGAAATGATCAAATAAAATATTATTTAAAAAAAAAGAATGGCGAACAAATATAAAACAACGTGGATGCACCCACGATCAAAACAGTGGCATCTCATTGACTACATCATTGTACACCGGCAAGACATCCAGGTTATAAAGATCACCAGAGCCATGAGAGGAGCTGAATGCTAGACAGACCACTGATTGGTTAGAGTGACTCTTCAAATGTGCATTGCGCCTCGCCATCCAAAACGCACCCAGACAGTTCACACATTTTACGTGAGTCGTCTTAGAGATCCATTGTATTTGCAAACATTCCAGTCCTGCCTGGACAACAAGCTGTCTGCCAAAGGACCACTCACTGGAAGCTCAACCAAGAAATGGAACCAGTTCAGAGACGCAGTGAAGGAAACATCAAAGGCAGTCCTAGGCCCCAAACAATGCAACTACCAGGACTGGTTCGATGAGAACAACACTGCTATTGAAGAGCTATTGAGCAGAAAGAACAAAGCCTTTATGGAGTGGTAAAATAACCCAAACTCTGCTCCTAAAAAGGACTTCTCCAAGCCACGGCACAGTGTGAGATCAGGAAGATGCAAGACCGATGGTGGAAAAAAAAGGCAGAAGAAATCCAGTGCTTTGCTGATACAAAAAACTACAAACAATTTTTCAGTGCCCTCAAGACTGTCCATGGGCCATTAAAACCCACCCCCACTCCCTTGCTATCCTCTGACAGTGACACTCTCATAAAAGATAAAAAAGGCATCAGCAACAGGTGGAAAGAACACTTCAGTCAGCTTCTCAACTGACCCTCTTCAGTTGACCAAAGAGCCTTGACCAGATCCCCCAAAACCTCACCATTGAACAACTTGATGTCCCTCCTTCAATAGAGGAAGTCCAAAAAGCCATTAAACAAATGAGTGCAGGTAAAGACGGGATCCCAACCGAGGTGTACAAGGCTTTAAATGGAAAGGCGCTCCAGGCATTCCATATAGTGCTGACCAGTATATGGGAAGAGGAAGACATGCCCCCAGGACTCAGAGATGCCTCCATCATAGCCCTATACAAGAACAAAGGCTCACGAGCAGCCTGTGACAACTACAGGGGCATCTCACTACTCTCCACTGCCGGAAAGATCCTTGTCCATGTTATACTCAACAGACTCCTGTCATCTGTTTCAGAGCAGAACCTGCCTGAATCACAATGTGGCTTCCGACCAGATCATAGCACCATCTACATGGTCTTTACAGTGAGGCAAATGCAGGAAAAATTCCTTGAGCAGAACCTGAGTCTCTACATTGTCTTCATAGACCTGACAAAGGCATTCGACACAGTGAACAGGGACGCATTGTGGGTGATCCTTAGCAAGCTCAGTTGCCCAGCAAAATTCATCAAACTGATCCAGCTCTTTCATGTTGACATGACAGGGGAAGTCCTATCTGGTGGAGAGGCTTCAGATCTCTTCAACATCTCCAATGGCGTGAAACAAGGTTGTGTCCTCACTCCGGTACTATTTAACCTATACTTCACCCAAGTATTACGACATGCTGTGATGGATCTAGACCTGGGCGTCTACATCAAATACTGACTGGATGGCTCACTATTCGACCTTTGCCTCCTGACTGCAAAAACAAAGAGAGACTCATCTTGGAAGCTCTCTTCGCAGATGACTGTGCTCTCATGGCCCACCAAGAAAATCATCTTCAAACCATTGTGGACAGGTTCTCCACCGCAACAAAACAGTTTGGCCTGACTATCAGCCTCAGCAAAACAGAGATGCTGTTCCAACCTGCACCAGGTAGGCCAACTAACCTGCCGTGCATTACAATCTACGGCACGCAGCTTTCTAACATCAACACTTTCAAGTACCTGGGCAGCACCATCGCCAACAACGGGTCCCTAGACCACGAGATTAATGCCAGGATCCAAAAGGCCAACCAGGCACTCAGGCGGCTGCACTCCAAAGTCCTCCAACACAGAGGTGTAAGCACTGCAACGAAGCTCAAAGTGTATAATGCAGTGGTCCTCAGCTTGCTCCTGTACGGTTGTGAGACATGAACACTGTACCGGAAGCACATGAAGCAGTTGGAGCAATTCCACCAAAGCTCCCTCCGGTCAATCATGAGGATCCGATGGCAGGACCAAATCACCAACCAGGAAGTCCTCAACAGAGCCAACTCCACCAGCATCAAAGTCATGGTCCTCAACACCCAGCTACGATGGTCTGGACACATCATCCGCATGGACCCACAGTGAATACCAAGACAGGTATTCTATGGTGAACTGTCAGCTGGACTCAGGAAACAAGGCCGACCAAAGAGAAGATTCAAGGATCAGCTAAAGTCAAACTTGAAGTGGGCTGGCATTACACCAAAGCAACTAGAACTTGCTGCCTCTTACAGAAGCAGCTGGTGAACCCCCATTAACCATGCTGCCACCACCTTTGAAGATGAGTGACATCGACGTCTTGCTGCTGCGCGTGAACGCCAACACCAGGCCACAACCTCACCTCCTGTAACAACTGGCGTCCCATGCCCCATGTGCCACAAACTCTGCACCTCAGTCTTTGGACTCCAAAGCCACATGAGGGTACATCAATAGATGATAATGCACAAAGACAATAGTCATTCTTGGTCACCAAGAGACTACCACTACTATGATATGTAAGGAATCAGTCTATTAATCACTTTAGCACTTCACTTTTCATAGTCTGTGTCAGATATTGCCTAAAGGATATTTATTAACCTTTATCTTCTGTGCATTTTTAAGCTCACAGGAACACACATATTTTGAGCAGTGCTGTGTGCCTTGTATTTTCTTTTGAGAACCAGTGTTCCCTTTGATTCAGTAATGACAAAATTGCACTTATTTACCCCTTTGGCCTTGATTTAAAATGACATATTTTGCATGCATATAAAAATATGTTTTTTTTCCTCCAGATAAGCTGGGCAATTTTATTGACCCTTTTGACATAAAATGGAAGTTCAAAGTTTTAAAAAAATGAAGTCTAAATTGCCTTCTTAGAGAAAAAACTATTCAATTTTAAAAAGCAGAGAGAAATATTTTATTCTTTCTGTCATGAACAGCATCAGCCAACAAAGCTTCACATTTTGGGCAGGTTTGTTTTTTGTTTTTTGTTTTTTAAGTATGAATTCTTTTGAAATCTGTTTAAAAAGGAAGTAGAGGTGGGTTTTGGCAGAAAAGTAGAATAAAGAATATGTGAAAATTGTGTTGGAAAAGTCATCATACAAAAAAAACACACACACACAATACAATAGTATAAAAATACAGCCAACCCACTGGGCTTTTAAATTCTCCTTTGGCATTGTGTTTGGCAGACTAAAAGAGAAGACTTTTTCTAAAAATTATTTTTTAAAAAATCTATCAAAAACAGCCCATAAATTAGATTGTAGAAGTTTAAATAACTTTTCCTTGAGATTTCGAATGCTTTTCTTGCTTGAGAACCCACAGAAGCATGACTAGTGAGGTATATGAGGCAAAACACTGTCAGGCATATGCACAGTAAGGAAAAAGTGCATAAACAAAGAATTCATCTCGTTTTCATAGAAATAACAGGTTAAATCTGAGTTTATCCTTGTATGATCTATCATTTTACTTTGGCAGAATCAAAATCAACCCATAGAAATTGAATGTTCAAGTCCCAGCAGCAGTGAAGTATTTCCCTTGGTGACAATGCCCCCGCCCGGTTCATTACAGTCCCTAGAGAAGATGACTAAAGTGTTGTGTGTATGTGTGTGCTTGCAAACTTTAGTTAAAGTAAACTCATACATCAAGCACCATGTCATCATACTGTTGCTCCTTCTTCCGCCTGCCACATTTGCTGATGAGTACCACATAAAGTGTCAATAGCATCACCCAATAGCATGCGTAGACTAATGAACCGATGATAAGAACTGTCTGTTTAGAATCACTAAATTCCTTTTTGGACTCTCTGTAAATGGTGAAGATCACACCACCGAGAAGGATTGTAAACCAGATGGACATTGGGATGAGTCCTATGAAGTTCACAACGATGGTTTTCCTTCCTGATGTGCCCCACCCTGCCTTGTTGATGGTGGCAATGGCAAAGATCTTTGCTGGGAGTAAACTTGACATGTACAACACTGAATACAAGGACATGAAACCACCTGGTTCATTACAGTCCCTAGAGAAGATGACTAAAGTGTTGTGTGTATGTGTGTGCTTGCAAACTTTAGTTAAAGTAAACTCATACATCAAGCACCATGTCATACTGTTGCTCCTTCTTCCGCCTGCCACATTTGCTGATGAGTACCACATAAAGCGTCAATAGCATCACCCAATAGCATGCGTAGACTAATGAACCGATGATAAGAACTGTCTGTTTAGAATCACTAAATTCCTTTTTGGACTCTCTGTAAATGGTGAAGATCACACCACCGAGAAGGATTGTAAACCAGATGGACACTGGGATGAGTCCTATGAAGTTCACAACGATGGTTTTCCTTCCTGATGTGCCCCACCCTGCCTTGTTGATGGTGGCAATGGCAAAGATCTTTGCTGGGAGTAAACTTGACATGTACAACACTGAATACAAGGACATGAAAACCATGACGATATTCCCTCTTAGGCAGCTAGCAAAGGAAGCCTTGATGAGACCCACAAACTGGACGGTCAATAGAAAGAGGAGAATGTTCCAGATTTTCCCCCGATAGAATAGCTGGATAACTGTGGCAATGAGGAAGAAAGGAAAAAATCCAGTGATAACAGCTTCGTAGGTCATCCACAAATGATGTTTATGGAACCACATGGCATTGTACAGCCACTCTCGGAAGTAGGACTTGCTCCATCGGGTCTGCTGGTTTAGCCATCTCAGGTACTCTATTGGTGTTTCTGTAAGGCACTTAGATCGGGCAGTATATTTTGTGGCATACCCCAGGCTCAGCACTCGATTAGTCAGATGCCTGTCATCTCCAAAGCTACACTGGTTGCCCATAAATTCTTGATTGTACCAGTCTTCCACAAATTCATGAAGCAAAGAGTTTCTGTACATTCCCAAGGGTCCACTGATGCACTGGACGCAGCCAAAATAGGACTGACAAGCTCTCTCTATGTTGAAAGCCATCCAGTATCTCACGCTACTTAGGAATGAGATCCAAGAATCATATTTATTTAAAATCTGCAATCAGAAGAAGCAGAAAGATCAAGCATTAGTAAAAGGAATATATGCAAGGTCCCAAAATCTAGCGAGTGCTTTCTTCCTTCTTGGACTCTTTACTGCCTTCAGCATTAGTCACTGCAACAGTCTCTCAATTTGCTCTTCCTAAATGTCTTATGCTTAATGTCTTATCCTGATTTTCTTGCTTTTTTGAACAACATAGAAGTTCTAATTTTGCTTTCACCTATCTTTTTTTCTTTGGCTATGATTTCCCTGAGTTCAATCTTGAATCTCCTTTTTTCCCTCAACTTTACATACCAACTTTAAGCCTGATTCCCTCCAGCTCTTCCCAACTTCCATGTTATCTTATGTATCTTCCTTAAAGTGCATTGTTGTCTTCTGTCTCCTACACTTTCCCTAGTGGTAATCACTTGACATAAGCAATTTATTTTTCCTAAAAAAAAAAAAAAGGTAAAACTGCAATAACTCTTTCAATGTTAGACCAAATACATCAGAATTGGCTTCTGAGAACACTCTAATCTATTCCTTTCACCCTTCACCTGGATCAGAGATTCTCTGTCTTGTTGATTGACATCTGACTGCCTCCATTTTCCCTCCCAAGTTTGAACTGCCATCCTATTACCATAAACCTATGGATTTCCTTTCTTCTATGCTTCCATTATTAATTTGGGTTCCCCAAAGATCCTTTTGCTCTCCCATTGTTTGCTTTCTGTCATCTCCCAAGTACTCTTTTTGCCCTTGTTCTGTTCCCATAAATAATAGCTATCTTCTTTGCTATTATCATCTATGTTTTATGCAGTTTTCTTTCCACTAGTGGTAGATAATCACTTAACATAAGCAATTTATTTTTCCTTAAAAAAGTAAGATTCTGAAATAACTCTCTCAATATGAAAGAGAGACCAAATACATCAGAATGTGATTTCCTCAAAAGGTAGAAAATCTTATATTATGTTATAATATAATTGTATATACATTTAATATATGAAATATAATTATGATTGTAATACAGTTGTGTGTATGTGTAATATATGAAATTATAATATAAAATATTAATTATTATACAATGTATTATAAAATGTGTTGAGGTATTTGGAAATTGTAAACTTGTAACAGGTTAAATATAGTTTGTTTTTGTTCAGTCATTTCAGATGTGTCCAATTATTCATGACCCTATTTGGGGTTTTCTTGGCAAAGATACTGGAATGGTCTGCCATTTCCTTCTCTGGCTCATTTAATAGGTGAGGAACTGAGGCAAACAGAGTTAAGTGGCTCACCCAGAATCACACAGCTAGTACGTGTCTGAGGACAGATTGGAACAAAAGAAGATGGTTTTCCCTAATTCCAAGTCCAGTGTTTGATCCAGTACACCACCTAACTACCCCTTAGTTATTAGTTACTACATAGTTAAATTCAGCTACAATTTTAATAAGCAAAATTCTACATATTCTTTTTGGATCTTTACATATTAAAACATCTGTTATTACTAAATCTATAATAAAAGAATTTTTAAAATCTATATTGATATGTATTTATACATATACATATTTATGCATCAGTGTAGGTATAGACACATACATGACCAACTTCATAGCTTCCTTACAAGCCTAAATGGCACTGCATAAAATTATTTGAAGCATTGATCTGACCTTCTGGTTTCATGAGAGTGGCAACTCCTGGTATGAAAACTTCTTCCATAATTAGTTTAGTAACTTTTTTGTAACTTAAGAATCTTAGACATGTGCTTAGATCACTAAGAGATATAATAACTTCCTGGGGGCAGTTAGGTGGCTCAGAGAATAGAGCACCAGGCCTGGAGTTAGGAGGATTTGGGTTCAAATCTAGTCTCAGACACTTCTTAGCTATGTGACTCTGGGTAAGTCACTTAACTCCAGTTGCTTAGACCTTACTGCTCTTCTGCCTTAGAACCAATATTTAGTATTGATTATATATTATAAATGTTACATATGTATTCTATATATTAACCAATACTTGGTATTGATTCTAAGATAAAAGATAAGGGTTTAAAAAATAAGAACAAATAAATAACTTCCCTGGGTTCACAAAACTAGGACTTGTTAGAGATAGGACTGGTTTTGACTCTTCTTGAATGCAAAGTTGTTGGTTTTTCATCTACTATGCCATGCTCTCTCTGATTTTAGGACTAATAGCTATATTTAAATCAAATTATAAGGCATAATTTCTCTTTATATATGGAGTGTTTCACGCTTCATCCATGAAATCCCAAAGGATCTCAATTTGGAGTATTTTGAGGTATCTGGGAAGCATACCCTGAAATATAATCTTATTTTATTCAGGCCAAATCTCAGGTTTTATTCACCTGCACATCTCCACCAACGCCTCCAACCATAGGATCTTCCTCCAAGACTTTGACCATCTCCACAGATGAGGCAGGATCAAGCATGGTGTCTGAGTCACACACCTGCAGAATGACAGTGGAAAAGCGGGTGAGTGAAGGGGAGGAACCTCGAAAAAGCTCCAGATACAGGTGCTGGACAGGTTTGCTCTTCCACGCGAAGCTTGGAGGCTTCCTGCCAAGGTTTCAGACCCCACAGCCCTGGCATTTCAAAGATGCTCCTGCTTTCCCCACAGAAGGCATCCATCCGGCTGAGTGACCTGTGGGGACGGGACGTGGCCTGAGTTACGCTGCTATTATCTCTGCTGAAATCACTTCTGGGAGCATGCTGCAAGTTCTCATGAAGACCCAGCATGGGGAAAGCAGAAGTGCAAGAGAGGAGAGGCTGGGAAACGTGCCAGCAGCCTTTGTTCCACTTTCTGTGGTGTGTGGAGATACGGAGAACGCTTCTCCTAAAGAGGGTGCCTGATTCCAGGAGGGCGATACCCAGAAGGAAACTTCTGCTTAATAGAACAGTAAGATGGTCCTGTCCTGGGGAGAGGATTAAGGCGACTACTGGAACTTCATAATGTCCTTCCTATTTGGTGCTATTTTTTGGACTCCTGGTACATCTCCTGACATGAAATCAGGCGTGTGTCCCCATAAGGAGGCTGACATCCACATGACTGTCCCTATGAATGCCGTGTTCACATAGATCACAATTCTGTGTGAGCTGTTCAGATGGGCCAAAATGTACAAAATGACCATTTATCAGAAACCTGAGTCGATCAGGTTTCCCAAGCATCCAGCCTGATGACTGCCTGGCACATGCCAGCTGCTTAATAAATCAATGTTTGTGAAATGAACAATTGATTTATTCCAAGATACTAGGCTCAACCATATTTCAAATCATACTGTGTGTATAAAGAAAGCTATTAGTTAGGGACTGGCAAATTTTGTTCTAATAAAAAATCAGAAACAATATACCTTTGCTTTACAGAAAATCTCTTCAAACATAAGCTTGAACATGAAGAGGAAACAAGAAGCAAACCCTGCACACCTGCCCCTTTTCGTTCATCTCCATCACTATATGTCATTGTTGTTTGGTGCTTTCAGTTGTGCCTGATTCTGCATGACCTCATTTGGGGTTTTCTTGGCAAAGAAACTAGAATGATTTGCCATTCCCTCATCCAATTCGTTTTTCAGATGAAGAACTAAGGCAAACAGGGTTCATCGACATCTCCAGGATCACGCAGCTAATAAATGTTGGAGGTCAGATTTATACTCAGAAAGATGAGTTTTCCTGATTACAGACCTGGCACTCTATCGATTGTACCATCTAGCTACCCTCCACTGCACCACCCACAAGATAACCAGGTAGTCACTTACACACACACACACACACACAACACACACACACGTCTATATAGGCATTTATGATATAGAGAATTTCCAATTCATTGATTCCTACCACCCACAAATTGTATAAGTATATTGCATATATAAAAATATATAATTTGTGTATGTGCTCATATATGTAATTGTATGTTAGATCATTTTATGTAAACATAATTTTGTTTTATTTAAATATAATTTGTATGCATAATATAAAAATTGTGTATTGCATATATATATACATATATTTATAGGTAATATACATATATATAAAATTTGGGCATAGTGAGGATGAATAAAGGGGAGACATGTTTATGAGATTTGTTTCTTTCCCTTCAGTTTTGTCATTTATGTATAAGAACATAATTTAATTTAAAAGTATATCATACGTACATATAGTTTATTGCACAGATACACATAGTTTATAAGGTAGAGGTATGTGTATATAAGTATATATATATATATGTGTGTGTGTGTGTATGTGTGTGTTCATAAAATTTATAGGTGGTGGGGATATACGCATATGTATGCATTTGTGTATATATATATTTATATACATTCATGCATAATGTCTATGTATGTGTGTATGTTTTTATATACATGCTCATATAGATACGAATACATAAATATATTCAGGTGCAAATATACTTGGAGCAGCAATATGTGTAGCTACTCCTTACTTTATTCAAAGTTTTTTTTTAAAAAGTATAAACAACATAATTTTAAATGAATAGATTATAATTTTATAACATTATATAAAATTAGCATCTAAAATATATAAGTATGTATCTTTGTATGAATAAATTGTATTTAATATATAATACATTGGAATTTTAAGTGACTCAATTATAAATAGCATAGTATCAAATGAAACATGGTAAATCCTTTTCCCAAAATGAGTCTTCCCCCACCTGTCTTGGGAATAAATACTAATATCCAAATATATCAGATCTACTTAAAGTAAGTTACGCCCATACATTTGGATGAATGACTCTTTGATTTCCCTTTTTGGTATGTCCCTGAACCCTCTGATTTTAGAATAGAAAAGTAAAAGGGGGGTATTATTTGGGATTAGGAAGTCTCATGTGCCTACTGGTCACAGGTTTTCAAGGAGGGCTCCCACCTCAGTTGACATCCCAAACGTCTTGGGCAGAGGGGGCCCAGGTGGCTTTCCCTAAGTGCGGATGCCCACCCCTTCCAAGGGTTGTCAGTCACTGGTCATGCACAGTGCTACACGCTGGGCAGAAGGCCGAAGAGGAGGGCAGCAAAAGGTGAAGGCAGAGTTCCAAAACCACTTTCATGGTCCAGCATCTGGGTGCATTAGTGACACACCCACTGCTATTGACTTAAGCCCGGAAAGGTAATATTGGGCTAAAAATAAGACTTAACGACAACAGGAAAGAGAAATCCAAAATTAATGTTCAGATTGCCATGAGAGCTCCTGAGTGTAAGTCAGAACTGCATCTTTTAAAAAACTAAACTCGAAGCAAATCTCTGAGGTTCTAAGATGTTTGAATAGTCCCGGTCTCCTCCCTGTTTCCAAAAGCAAAGTGCCAGAAGTTCTGTGAGAAAGACTGTTCTCATGACTTATTCAGCCATGACTGAAAAGTTAAACTGTCAAAAATCCCCTGGGACAAAGCTTGCCATTAGGAGCTTTGGGAAGTTGGAAGACGAAGCTCAACCTCTCAGATTTTATACCGGTTGCCTCAAACTCAACTCACATGTTTGTGTTCACTTCTCAGAACTAATGGTTTTATTTGCCCCACTCCCATCTAAAGCCTTTAATCTTATTATAGAGCAAACCAAACAAATAATTACTAAGATTTATATAGCCCTGGTGAAGTCAGTAGTACTTTTAATATCATCCTCATTTTACCGATCAGGAAACTGAGGTTCACAAAAATAAATTGGCTAGCCAGAGGTTACACAGAAGGTAGATTTCAGTTGAAATTGGATGTCAGGTTTCATGATACCTCTGAGAAGAAGTGACTTCATAAGACCTGGGTAGCTATGGGTCTAAGTTTCCTGCTCCAGAAAATTCCAAACCTCCTTTTATAACTACTTTTAACAGGCTATGAAGACGTATGACATTGTGCAAGTATAATACCTATAAAGGGAAGAAAAGAAATAACTAGCTAATTTTTTTAAAACCCTCTCTGTCGTAGGGATGTTTTATTATTTTGAGCCAGTTTTCTAATAGTCCCCAAGCACAGTTCATTGAGTATGTAATATCTATTCAGTGCTTGGTTTCCAAGGGGATAAAAGAATTCAATGGAAGGGAAGGGCTGACCCCACAAATCCACTGTCTTATAAGGCAAGAAAAGATTTATGTATCTGAATCAGAGAAGTAATCAAAATATATTTCACATTTCTTAAGATTCAAATTAGACAGTGGCCTTTAAGATTACCTAGACCACTGTTGCCAAACGCAAATAAAAATGGATCCTGGTAGCTATATATTGACTTAGAAAACCAAAAATTAATATTATCTTTATAGTATTGTACTTTTTTAAAAGTTTGTTAAACATTTTCCAATTACATTTTAAACTGACTCCAGTACACTGAGACTCTGACTGGCCTCAACTGTGACATCCCTAATCCAGTCTGATTGCCTCTTTTTATAGATGAGAAAACTAATGCATTTAGGTAAACTCAAATTTACTGTAGTAAGTAATTGTCAAAGTCTGAGTTTGAACTAGGGATTTCTGAGTCCAAACCCAGTGCCCTTTCTACTATACCTCTGACCAAAATCTTTTGGCCCTAAGCATCTTCCTTGTAATAAAGTATTATTATTTATATTATGTTTTACATAAAGTTAATCTGTAAATAATTGGAATGATAAACCCAGTTGAGTACAATGGACAGTACTTGGATTTGTATCAAGAACTGGATTCCAATTCTGCTTCTGATACTTGTTGTACAGTTTGGCCAATATATATGGGCAAGTATGGGATCAGTGGATAGGATGTCAGGCTTGAAATCAGGAAGCATCATCTTCCTGAGTTCAAATCTGGCCTCAGACACTTCCTAGCTGCATGACCTGAATGAGTGCCTTAGTCTTGTTACTGCAGTTTCCTCATCTATAAAACAAACTGGAGAAAGAAATGGCAACTTACTCCAGGATCTTTGCTAAGAAAATTGCATATAGAGTCAGAAATGATTAAAACAACTGAACCACAAAGCCTACAAAAAGGACCCTGCAGTCAGTATATTGAATTAGCTTTAAGATGTCATGTTTATGTTTTCTTGTCTTTTTTGTTTTGTAAAATATTTCCCAATTAAATTTTAATCTCTTTCATGTTTCATTCAGGAGCCTGCAAGCTATATATTTGACATCTCTGACTTAGGATATTGCTAAATCTCTGCATTGTGTTCCTTAATATCCCTTATGCCTGTTTATATATATATATATATATATATAATATAAAATGCATAGACATATATACTACTATGTATCATTCCTTCTGATATTCCCTATTACAACGTATTATATATACTTGTAATTGAGAAATTTAGAAAGAAGAAAGAACTACAAAAACAAAGAGAAGATTAGAACAGAAACAGTTAAATTTCTGCTTCAGAGGCAAATGGAGAGCTGGCCATTGAGTCGGGAAGATGTGAGTTCAGATCTAGATTTAGACATGTATTATCTGTGGAACCCATAATCTCTGTCTTCCTCAGTTTCCACAACCATCAAATGGGGATAATAATAGTATGTGCCTCACAGGGTTGTTATGAGGAACAAATTAGATAATATTTGTAAAACATTGAACAAAATATACATGGTTAATAAGTGTGTATTCCATTGTCCTTACTAATTCATTTTATACTTTCCCTTATCCTTATCAATCCAGTAATATTTTTCTCTTGTCTCTCCAAGAAGGAGCTGATTTTTAACTATGTCTTTTAACAAAAAAAAAAAAGCATTGAGATTCTGTTTTCCATTCAAGGAGTTATGTTTGTTCACCTTTTCTTTTTACAAAGTAAATTAATTATATTGATAACTTAAAAAAAATAAGTTCACAGACCCCAGGCTAGTAACTCCTGATTTAAATGGAAAACTCTTTCACTAAATTACAGTATGTGCTACCAAATGTGAGGCCCCAAGACCCAAGTCTAGAGCCTTAGTATTTCTCAACATTTTGGCTTGCTTTCTTCTTCCCTCCAGACTGACTTCCTTCCAAGTCTTCTTCTATCACTGCAAAAAAAGTAGAAGAGCTCACAGAGCAAAAGGAAATCCCTATCACTCTGATTGCCTTCATTGCAGAAACAGGATGGAAATAAATCAATACAGATTTCTACTGCTGCTCCACAGCCAGGTCCTACACTGGTGAGGTCCTAGGATTACACATTTGAACCTCCAGCTTCCATCTTAACTCTGACCAAGTGGGATAACTTAGCTCTAGGCGGAAGAGGGGGATTAATTCTTGAGCTTAGCCACTAACAGAACTTTCCAGTGGCAACTAAACACAACATAGTTAGGAGACTGGCTTTATGTTTGATTAATGTAAATGTATTTCCTATTTTTAAATATTCTGTTTTTGATGTTTAATATTGTAATATAAAATAGTTTTATACCATAAATAAATTTCATATGTAACTTTTCCATTTTAAAGAAAATTTACATTACTTTTTGATAAAATCAATTCTAACAAACATTGGTGAAGTACCTACTGTGGGCAAAGCTCTGGGAAGATGATGAAATGAAAAATAACAGACTTTGATTCCAAGGCAGAACTAAAAGCAACAGGTCAGACTTGGAGAAAGGTAGATTTCAGCCCCATTTAAGAAAAAAACAAGTTCCTACCAATTAAATCTGTGGAAAACAGGAAAGGGTGGCTTCTTTTGGACATAATGGATTCCCCCTCACTGAAGGTTTTCAAGCAATGTCTGGATGACTGCCTGTTTGAGATATTATTGAGGATTCTTAGTTAGGGTCTAGTGTCCTGCAGAAGATGGCCCTCATGCCAGGTTTGGAAGGAAGTCATCAGGCATTCTAAGGATAAGTAATTGAAAGGAAGAATGACCCAGCCATGTGGAAAGAGGCAGCAGGTACCAAAGGCCAATGTAGATGAATCAATATGACTAATGATCGGTCGTGACATAGTATCAAAGATTCATCTTCAGTTTTTTTTAAACCACTGAGCCCCAGAATATTAGAGATGAAAAGAGCCTGAGACATCATCTTACCCAACTTTCCCTTTTTATAAGTGAAAGTCCAAGCCCCAGAAAACGGAAGTGACTACTTGTCTAGCATTGGAATCAGAACCATGCCTAAGTTTTTTGTGTCCTTGTCCAAGGCTCAACGCTATTTAAAAAACAAGAGATACTAAGAAATGCAGATTATTCACAATGGAACCCTTGAATTTTCTCTGCTATGACCCATTCTCAAAATATGAACCCTTTGTATCCTAACTGTCTTCCCCATGGTTTTGCTTATCCTCAAATTTTCTAATGGTGCAAAATGCTACAAAGGACAAGGAGGAAGTGAAAAAATAGACAAGTTTTTAAGGAAGAGAACATTATGAGGGATGTCCTCAAACTGTGCACTAATTAAAGGATCTTGACTACTTGGAGGTTTGTGGTCTGATTTTCTTCCACATGTTCTAGAATGGGTAGAATTCCAAAAACCCCAAAATGACTCCTTCAAATTTAGCCTATTCTCATTAGATCTCCCCTGCCTGCAAATTTCTAGGACATACACTAGAGGGGAAGGGGTAAAGAATTCTCCAAATTTCTATGCAACATTTTCTGGTGGTGATTTAGAGTGATTATAGAGGTTCTAGGAGAAGGAGCATGGTGGGATGGACAGAGAAGACTGTTCTCAAAGCTAGGAAGATCTAAAGAGTTCACACACTTGTTGATTAACTGTTTCATGCCTCCTGGGTATACAACCTTACCATAAAGTCCCATCTTTGACACATAATAACCATGAGACAGCTTCATTTAACCTCTAATCCAAGGCGATTTTCTCTAAGACTCTCCATTGCAGAAAACCCAAACCTTTGTTGGGAAAGGGAGTTTCTTCACTTGGAAATTCTCAACAACCAGTGAAATCATCATCCAGTCCTATTCCTTCTCCTTATAGATTTGACAGTTAATAGTATAGCATCAGGTTTTAATGTAATATCTTAAGCCTCATCTTAGGAGGCTGCTTCATCTGTCACCTAGTCTTAAGCAGTCTTAGATGGACGAGAATCAGTTCTGTTTGAAAACACTTTGAGAAAAGGATCTAATGGAAAGCTGGGAAATTTATGGGGAGGAACTTGACCACCATTCCCCTCCAAAGTGTGATTTTTGTTCCCTTAGAGAGGCAAGGGGATCAATGAATGAAAACTGAAATTAGAATTGAAGCACTAAGCTTGAGTCATGGTTTGTATAACCTTCAGGATGCAGCAGAATCTTTGAGGTCAAAGATGAATTCAGGTCTTCCTGGCTCAATCTGATTCTGTATACTCAGTATCATTGAGATACTTCTCTAAGAAGACTCGGGTTCAAGTCCTGCCTCTGGCATCTATTACTTGTGGGACTCTAAGCAAGTCAGTTGACTCCTGGCAACCCAAAGTAAGTTCAAGAAGAGATATGCTTATTTGCTTTGATGGAGAAGGCTCACACAAGGGGAATTTCCTCCAGCAAGAAATTATAGGTCTGAACTTTGTATATATTACATATATGTGGGTGTACCTGTCTGTAGACACACACATTCATACATATAAATGTAAAGGTACACATACATACATGAGTGCAGCTAGGTGGTACAGAGCTTATCATCCTGAGTTCAAATCCGGCCTCAGAGATTTACTAGCTGTGTGACCCTGTACAAGTCACTTAAACCCATTTGCCTCAGTTTCCTCATCTATATAATGAGCTGGAAAAGAAAGTTGCAAACCAGTCTCTCTGCCAAGAAAACGTCAAATGGGATCACAAAAAAATTGGTCATGACTGAAATAACTAAGTAATGGCTCTACACAAATATATGTATATACCTGCATATATACACACATGTAAATATATATCATATATACATGGATACACATACATGCCGATTATGTCTATATATGCACACACATATATCTTCAGCAAGATCATTACTTGAATTTATTTTTTTTAAGATCTTCTCTTAAAAAAAAAAAGCACTAAGCTAGCCAGGCTGATTATGTCACAACAGGCAGGGCCCCAGTTCTGTTATTCCCAGCTCTGACCGCTGCTTTAGCAGAAAATCAGCCCTTTCACGTTTTCAAATGTTTGTATTTTTTTTCCTGGACAGGCACAGTGTATGTTGTCAAGGATACAAGCACAATTCCAAGCCAGAATTATAGGAGGGAGAGAGAATCCAACAAAAATAAGGATCAGTTATTAGAGCAGTTAGGGACTCCTCCTATAAGTTTTAGCTAGAATTGAAAACAGAGCCCAGGGTCATCTTGTCCCATTCATGGAGGGGAAACATGGGAGAGTGCCCAAATTACCCCAACTTCGGCACTGATAAGTTGCACAGCAAGACATTTCCTCAGTGAAAAAAATCATCTCTATGAACCTCAGTTTCTTTTTCTAAAAAATGGGATCGAGGATACCTGCATTATATTATCTGTGAGGTCTGTTTGGGAAGAAAGTGCTCACTAAACTTTAAAGCACTAGAGAAATGAGAATGCCTATTTTTGCCATCCCTAGACTTAAAGATGCTGTGTGGAAAGCCTCGTGACATGTTGTAATGGAAGTCACCCATTTCATAGCATTTAATGAGAATGAGCCAAGGAGAGAAAAGAGAAGGCGACTTTCTTGTGACCTGTCAGAAAAGGTAAAAAGTAGGAGGTATTAAGAAGTTTGAAGTCCTTAACCCAATTTTCAAACTGCTCCATCACCTAAAATGAGCCCGCTGATGTAGAGTCCTAATTCATGTCTGGTCTGGCTGTTACATCTGGGAAAGTCAGAGAGGAATCTCTGCCTTATAGTCTTGGGAAGCCTTTTGGGGCAATAAGAAGCCAATGGTCAGAAAGTCAGTGGCTCTCAGAGGTAAGTGAAAACCCAAATCTTCTGGCCCTCTGACCACTCTGCCCGTGACCATAGACATCAGATAATCATTGGAAAGCTCTTTATATGGTGGTGCCTGGCGTAGAGCAAGGACTATGGAAATGTTGGTTAGAGTTGCTGTTGTAGTTATTATTATTACCCCATAGATTATTAAAGCTGGAATCTTTGGTCAAAATCTAGCATTTATTGAGTGCTTTAAAATTTGCAAAGCACCTCATATATAACAACAGTCCTGTGAAATCAGCAACATCATCATCATTTTATTGATGAGGAAATTGAGGCAGAAAGAGATAAAGTGGCTTGCTCAGAGTCACCTAAGCGGGCAAGTTCCTAAGGCAATATTTGAACTTGGGTTTTCTTGGCTTCGTGGCCAACATTTTCTCCATGATGTCATCTAGCTTTCTGAAGTTCTCATTTAAAAAAAAGAAAAAAAATGAATCTGAGGCATCAAGTAACTCAATTGTTTGCTCAGCTGGGCAGTGACTTAATGACAGAACCCAGGTTAGCAATCAGGTCCATTTAGTGACAGAACCCAGGTTAGAAACCAGGACCATTCAGCGACAGAACCCAGTTTAGAAACCAGGTCCACTTAGTGACAGAACCCAGTTTAGAAACCAGGTCCATTTAGTGACAGAACCCAGTTTAGAAATCAGGACCATTAGGTAACTGAGAGAACCAGGTTAGAAATCAGTACCACTCAGTCCCAGGCTTGATCTGCTAGAAGGAACCTTTGAGGACAATGACTAGGAAAAGACCTTTTATAGAATGACCATATAGGTGGATAGGATCTGGCACCATCACTCCTTATAGGAGCATAAACAGACATCCAGACAGACAGGAAAAACCTTCATATGCTCTAAGATATTAATATCAGCATTGTTTCTCATAGCAAAGAACTGGATATCAAGTGGGTGCCCATTGATTAGAGAATGACAACCAATTGTAGTATTAACCAAATTGAAATACTCTTTACTAATAATTTTAATAATAAATAATTTTATCATAGGGAAGCCAGGTGGCCATGTAGATAGAATGGAAGGTTTGGAGACTCATCTCCCTGAGTTCAAATCTCGCCACAGAAACTTATTAGCCGAGTGATCCCTGGGCAAGTCCCTTCACCCTGTTTGCCTCAGTTTCCTCATCTGTGATGAAGATGAGGATGTGAAGAAAATGAAGAAGAGAAGGAAATGGCAAATCACTCTAGTATCTTTGCCAAGAAAACCCCAAATGGGGTCACAAGGAATCAGACATAACTAAAGCAAGTGAATGACAACCACAGTGTTAAAAAAGGAATATGAGGAATTCAAAGAATCATGACAAAACCTGTCTATACTATTGCAAATTAAAGAAAGTAGAACCAGATGAACAGCACACACAAGTACAATAAAGTGAAAGCCAACCCTAAAAAAAAAAGGAATCTACTTATAATGGCCAATATTGGCCTGTTAGGGCAGATGTGGAAATGTGGCATCTTCCTAGTGGGGATGTGGAGGAAGCAGGACGATAGAATTATCACATCCTTTTTTTCTTTTAAACCCTTACTGTTGAATATTGCCTAATGTGCCACTTCATCCCTATGGCACCCAGGGACCACCTTCCCCTTTTACCTTAGGTCATCAGTCTAAGTTTTCTTTTCAGTCAGCATCCTAGGTACTAATTTAGAAGGAGCAAATAATTTCATCTATGTTTTATTTTATTTTTTTATTTTATTTTTTAAACCCTCACCTTCTCTCTTAGAATCAATACTGTGTATTGGTTCCAAGGCAGAAGAGCAGGAAGGGATGGGCAATGGAGGTTAAGTGACTTGCCCAGGGTCACACAGCTAGGAAGTGTCTGAGGCCACAATTGAACCCAGGACCTCCCATCTCCAGGCCTGGCTCTCCATCCACTGAGCCACCCAGCTGCCCCCAGAATTATTACATCCTTTGTCAGAGGCAGGTTCCTATGCCCCATGGTTCTTTATTATCTGAGAAGTCTTCCTGGGAGGCTGGGTAGGTGAGTAAGGACCAAAAGGAGGATGATAATAAAATAAAAGACATTGATAAAACTGCAAATTAGAGAAATAACGATAAAGGGGATGACCCTGGATGGGCGGTCCTCTTATTTTCCTTGGCAGGAATTTTTCTCTGCCCTTATTCCTAATTTAGTTAAAATTTATCTGAAGGATCTCAGCATAAGGAAAGGCTGCCACTTGGACTCGGGGGTCACTTTCATTTTCATGAAGGTGGTGATAATTCCATGACCCAACAACAGTCCTGGTACGAGATAAGAAGTGATGCAGAGGAGGGATCCCAGCCCTTAGTGCATGCTTAGGGAATTAATAAAGGACACGGGGTGATTATTTGTGTGGACGTGAATCGTACCATGGACGTTTTCAGAGGTCAAGCCCTGAGAATGAGGTAATGCTGTTATTAGGATGAAGTAAACACATTTTGGCTTTTTTACAAATGGGTGTTTTTCTTCCTTTTTTTCCCCCTTTCTTCTCATCTTTTTTTAAGGGATCTCTAAATGGCTCACCCCTTTCTATCTCACCTATCCTTGCGGAAAATGTTTTTAAAGTCCACACAGTGCCTTCCTTTTTGGCTAGTGGAATAGAACAGAGTCTTACTAGCCTTGGACAGGGGGCAGCTCATTTAGGAGACTATTTGCTTACAGGGTTGGAGGTTTTGAAAAGTTGTGGAAAATGACCTTGGATTTGACTTGGCTAAAGAGAGAGGGTGGGGAAAGGTCTCGTGTTCAAAATAGTCTTGATTTCGAACCAATCACAAGTGAAACATTTTCATAGATAGTTTCTAACAACTTTGCAGGCCTTTTTTTTTAACATGCTTTCAACAGTCATGCTGTTTTCAAACAGACTGAAAGAAACACTGTGTTCAGAAGGCCCTAGGATGGTCTATAGCATGCTGCTGGAGAGATACAAAAGTGGCTTTATTTGAATGGATGTTTGCATTGGAATGAGTCTAGAAGACCTACCTGCACATAATCCACACTCCTCCCCAGTGCTTTGAATGCTGTATACATTACTTCTCTTTTTCCACCCCATTTTTGCATGATGCAAATACTTTTGTTGGACAAGACCAGTTGGGTTATGTACTGTGAGCTCTCTTTATGTGACTCGTCCGTCTCACCGGGGCCTTTGGTGTGGAAGTTATTCTTCCAGATGTACGTGGCCGCTGTGTCCCTGCCCATGACATCTCTGAAGATCTCCAGCATATACAGGTCATCGTCGGAATTGCCGTCGATGACCATGACCACCTTAATCCCAGGGTAGGTTAGTCTTTTCACAGAAAGTAAACATTTTCTTAAGTAATCAGGGTCTTCTTGGTATGCAGCAATGCAAAGAGCCACAGATTTGTTCAACTTAATAGGAGTTTCTAGTGATCTTCTCATTTTCCTGTGCTCTAGAAAGGCAAACAGGCTTTGGATGATAAGATGTGAGGCTAAGAAAGCACCATACAGTCCAAAAGAGAAATAATAATTTTCCGTTTGGAAAAACTGGTAGCCAACAATATAAGCAGCTGTGATCCCCAGGAGGAGGGAGACTCCAAAAAGGGTAGTTCCAATTATTCTCAGGATACAGATAAACCTCTCACAATGCATCTGTAATAGAACAAAATAAACAGAGTGAACCAAAGCTTGGCAAATGTCTTGCCATACATTCTTGGTTATTCCTAGAAAGATAAATTTAAGAAGTTTCCAATTTCACCAATGCCCACCAGAGCTTGGAAGCGCTGTCCAAATATTCCTAAGTGGTACCTGGTCAAATGATAGAGCAAACTGGAACAGTCTATTAATAAGCACATAGACAAAGATCTACAGCATAAAGAAATAAAATATATACAAAATAATTAAATACAAAGTATTTGGGGAAGAATACCACTAGCAGCTGGAATCAAGGAATCAAGAAATTCTACATTAGCCACCATATACTTCCACATTTGCCAAAATATGAGCACCTTAAGGGGATGAAGCTGATCATTCATTTTAAAAAATTCTTTAGTTTCCACTTGAAAGCAATCCACTACCATGGATGAAATGGCACTGGAGCTAAAGTCAAGCAAATCTAGGATACTTCACAAGTGCTTGACCAAGAACCAGTCTGATCCATTGGAGTCTTCCTCACTAGCACAAAAGGCTTCATAAACATTTGTTGATTGATCTTAGTGGCTCCCTATCACCTCCAAGACAAAAGGCAAAATACTCAGCTAATTTCTCAAAGCCCTTCACAACCCAGCCAACTTCTGCCTCTCCAGTCTTCTTATACCTGCGATCCAGATCCCCTCAACAGATATACACAAACTCTTCAATGCAATGCAATGGTTTCCTGACTTTTCCAGTTACAAGTCAAACCATCTCCAGATGCTAGGAGTTTTAATTGCCCATTCCTCATCCCTCAAAAATATTCTTATTTTTCATCCCTGCATCCTCAGTTCTTCAAATCTCAGCTAAAATCCTCTCCAAGAAGCAAATCCTTAATGATCCCCTTAATGAGAGTGCCTTCCCTGTATTGATTATTTCTAACAGCCTTTCCTATATCATAGTAAAGAAGTTGTTTTTATTTTGTTACTTCCAGTTAGACCGTGAAGAGAGGGGGGACCATCCTTTATCTTTTTGTGTATGTGTCTCCAGTTGTTAGCACAGGGTTTGGCACATTTGTTGTTGTTAAGTCATTTCAGTTGTGTTTGATTCTTCATGACCCCACTTGGCGTTTTCCTGGCAGAGATCCTGAGGTGGTTTGCCATTTCTTTCTCCAGCTCATTTTATACATGAGGAAAATGAGGCAAAAAGGGTTAAGTGACTTGCCCACATTAGTGTCTGAGGACAGATTTGAACTCAGGTCTTCTTGACTTCAGTCCTGGCACTCTATCCATGGTATCACTTAGCTGCCAATGTATTAATAAATGCTTATTTGCTGTCTACTGATTTAACACTCTTGTGCAATAAGGTTCTGTCACGATGGTTCTTTCATCTCCCCACATTTGCCTTCCTTCATCCTCAATGTGTCCCTTGCACAATCACCTGTAGAGTACCATTGGTCCAGGCAAGTCAGAACTTTGGTTTCTCTTTTATCAAGTGAGAGACATTGAAATACTATCATCAATGATTCTGGCAACCTTGGATCCAGTGGACAGCTTTCACTTCCCGTTGTTCTTCCGCAGAAAAAGACGCAGAAGATTCATTTTGATATGACTTAGAAGAGTTGCTTTGTTATTCCGGGATCTGAAATGCTCTTTTTTCAGAATAAGATTCTACCAGGCCTCCAAAGGCCAGCTCCAGTCTTGACAGTATGGAGTTGGTGAGGCATAGGGGCTAGCATGGGGAGCTAGCCAGTGGATAGAGTGCCTGACCTGGAGTCAGGAAGACTCATCCTCCCGAGTTCAAATCTGGCCTCTGACATTTACTCTCTGGGTAACATGAGGTAAGTCATTTAACTCTGTTTATCTCAGTTTCCTCATCTGGTAAATGAGCTGGAGAAGGAAATGGCAAACCACTCTAGTGTCTTTGCCAAGAAAATCCCAAATGCTGGCAAGAAGAATCAGACATAATTGAACAACAGTGGAAAGTTTGGAGTCAGAAAGGCTTGGGTTCATATTTCACCTTGAATCCATTTTAGCTCAGTATCTTTGGGTAAGCAAATTCATCTCTCCATGCCTCCATTTTTCCCATCTGTAAAACAAGAATCCCAGATCTGATGGTCTGTGAGGTCACTTCCAGCTCAAAATCGAAGATCTTGTGAAACCTCCCTTCCCATGGGACCAGCAGAGTGTGCTACAGTATGAAACTGAGGGTCCTAAAGTCTGGTTCCATTCCTACCACTGATCAGCCGCAGGACCATGTTTATATCTTTCAGCATCCCCTCTTCCAACCTGTCACAAGGCCAGGAATAAAATCAATGCAATCTGGTGAGTATTTATTATGTGGTAAGTATAATGCAAGATAGCATATCTAAGGTCAAAATGAAAGTCCCTGCTCTCAACTAGCTTATATTCTACTTCATCAGACAGAAGAATAATAGAGGACAACTTGTTCAAAGATAAATAGAAAATGTGAAATATTTACAAAACAAGTTCAGGGAGACGGAGACGTACTAACAAATGGGGAGATCACATCTTGTTCCACCACATCCAACTCTTTGTGACTTCATTGGGGGTTTCCTTGTTAAAGATACTGGAATGATCTTGCCATTTCCTTGACCAGTTCATTTTATGGATAAGAAAACTGAGGCGAATGGGGTTAAGTGACTTGACCAGGGTCACACAACTAGTTTCCAAGGCCATACTTGAATTCAGGTCTTGGCTCAATATGCTATCTTCTGGGCCAGCTAACTGACCTAACAGAGTCTATACCAGAAAAATCAACCCTCAAGAGTGCGTTACCCCCTCTGACGCCAATCTCCATTCACATTAGTCTTGTCTCCCAAATGAGTGTTAGCTGCTTGACATCCATATCCTTCATGCCATGTAGGAAAGTTCTGGGCCCAGAGGAAGTTGTTTGGTGCTTGTCTTGTGCTACAAAGGATTATTTGCATTGTTTAGTTGAATCCCGCTTCTTTCCAGGGCAGAGGCTAGTCATAAAGGCTTCTGAGAACACCCGAAGTGTGCTTATGTGTCCTCATCTACAGTAATGGAGGGCATGCAAAGGAGAATATCTCTTACTTGACATATATGTGGAACTTTAATATTTGCTGAGTGATTTCAATATTTTACTTATTTTTGATGCTTACAGCAAGCTTGTAAGGTAGCTCTTTCAAGAATTATTATCCATATTGTACAGGTTCAGAGAGATTTAAATAAATTCCCCCTCACAGCACAGGACTAGATCCCAGGTTTTCCTGATTCTAAGGTAAGCTCTCAGGATCCATTATGTAGTTATTCCTTGATTCTTAGAAACCCTACTGAGGCAGCTAGGTCATACAGTGGGAAGAGGGGTAGGTGTGGAATCCTGGAGACGGGAGTTCAAATCCTGTCTCAAACCCATTCAAGTTAAGTGACTGTGGGCAGCCACTTAACCTCTATAAAATGGGTGTAATAATAGAACCTACTTCCCAGACTTGTTGTGAGGATAAAGTGAGCTAATATTGGTAAGGAACTTATCTCAATGAGTGCTATATAAATATTAGCAATATTTTTGTTATTATTTATTTAATTTATTTGTTATTATTTATATACATATATACAATTTATTATTATTATTTATTTAACCTCTCTTGTCCTCAAGGGATGATTATAGCAACTACCTCACAGGGCAAGTGTGGCAATTATAAGGACCAAATAAAATAACCTATGTAGGGGGCAGCTGGGTAGCTCAGTGGACTAAGAGCTAGGCCCAGAGATGGGAGTTCTTGGGTTCAAATCTGGACTCAGACACTTCCCAGCTGTGTGACCCTGGACAAGTCACTTAACCCCCATTGCCTAGCCCTTACCACTCTTC
The DNA here is from genome assembly GCF_027887165.1 of Monodelphis domestica. Taxonomy (NCBI): domain Eukaryota; kingdom Metazoa; phylum Chordata; class Mammalia; order Didelphimorphia; family Didelphidae; genus Monodelphis; species Monodelphis domestica. The sequence goes on along the minus strand of NC_077229.1, from coordinate 140,611,235 downwards.
TGCCTTGGAGCCAATACACAGTATTGATTCCAAGACGGAAGGTAAGGGTTTAAAAAAAAAAAAACTATGTAAAGTGATTCAAAAACCAAACTGTACTATACCAAGCTATAAGTATTCTTTGCCAGCCTCCTCCCTCCCCCATCCCATGAAAGAAGACAAAAAAGTTCGAGAATTTCCTTGAGTACCAAAGACTCTACCCAAAGTCCAAGTCTTCCATTTCACAAAGGACAAAACCAAGAGGAGTGATTTGTCCACAGTTATAGGATTGTTAGAATAATCAAGGCTAGATTCCTGGGACCCTGACTTCTAGTCCAGACTCCCTCCTCACCTCCCTTCCCTGTCCCCACATTCAAGGGAGCCTTTAGCTGGGCCTCTCCTGGACTCCCTCATGACATCACAGGAAAGCCAAAGCAGGGAGATGAAGAGGAGAAACTCTAACCATTTAGGACAGGCTTACGACAAGCGTGGTATCTCCTCACAAACAGAGCTAGGCAGTAGGGATGCTGGCAGCCCCCAAGGGCTCCATGAACCAGCCCCATAAGGACCCGGGAGCATGGATTCAGTCTCAGAACTTTTCATTTCAAAGAAATGAGTCATTCTCACAAGTGTGAAAAAAAAATCCAACTGAGCTCAGACACTCTGCCAGAGAGAAGCCCAAGTGTGTGTGGGTGTGTTTAACAAGTGCCAAGGTCAGCGTGGCTAGAGCTCCTCTTCTTGGCTTTCCATTATTCACATTTTCCTTATATTTATCAGCCTAAGGAGACACTGATAGGCTTTGCCATAGCATCTGTTGAAACTGAAACACTGCCCTCTGACCTTGGTGGAGCCTGTAGACCATCCCTATAGAATTATCTTGGGAAAAACTACCAGGAAATGGGAGACAGGCTGCTGATGTCAATCTTTTGGGCAGACATGAAATGGCTAAAGCTAACACAGCATCTTCATTTCAACATGGAAGACTGGAGGAAGAAAACAAGAGCTCACCATATTTTTCATGGAGCCTCTACTGATTCTCACTCCACCCCCTCCTCAACTACCAGGATTCTTCCTTGTGTCAGGAAAACCTGAGTTCAAATATGGCCTCAGATGCTAATTATCTGGGCAAATCAGTTAATCTCTGACTGCCTCCATTTCCTTAATCATAAAATAAAGGTTGATCATAGTATCTACCTCAGAGGTTTGTGAGAATCAAATGACATCATAATCATGAAGTATTAGGAAAGTGCCTGATTCAAAGGAAACACTTAATAAATCAATATTCTCTTCTTCCTTTACTTTTTTCCTTTCTTCCTTCCTTCCTTTCTTCCATTCTCCTTCCCTCTTTCCCTCCCTCCATCTATCCATCCTTTCTTTTCCTTCCTTACATTCTCCTGCCCTCTCTCCCTCCATCCATCCATCTTTTCCTTCCTTTCTTCTTCCCTCCCTCCTTCCCTCCATTTTTTCTTCCTTCCTTCCTTCCTCCCTCTCTCCCTTTTTTCTTTCCTCTCTCCTTTCCTTCCTTCATTTCTTCCTTCCTCTCTGCCTCCCAATCTACCTTGTTTTAAGTATTTTTCATATATTTATTTTATTTACTTCATGTTGTTTATATTTTTACACATACTTGTTGTCTCCCCTATTAAGAATATAAACATTTTGAGAATAGAGGTTCTTTTATTCTTTGTACTTTGCACAATTCCTGGCACATACTTGGTACTTTTTAAATACTTGAAGATTGATGGTTGCTGAATATCAAGTAGTTCTGAATCAATCTTTGTGTACAAAGATAGCTGGGGAGAATCACTTCTCACAAGAATTCCACTCCAGATCCAGTCATTTGGTTTGGCAAAGAGATCTTTTCCTATGTGCTAAAACTATATAGAAACAGAGCCCCATAAATAGTTAGGGGCTCCATAAAATAGTATATAACTGCTGTGGTTTGGGAATGAAGGAAGGGAAGAAAGGTGAAGAGTGCAATAGCAACAATATTGGGTTACAACTTGTGTGAACTTGGGCAAATTGTTTAACCACTTTGGGACTTAGTTTTGTTGTTTTTCAGTCATGTCCAGTTCTTTGTGACCCAATTTGGGTTTTTCCTGTATAGATACTGGAGTGGTTCACCATTTCTTTCTCCAGCTCATTGTACAGTTGAGGAAATGAGGCAAATAATAGGGTTAAGTGATTTGCCCAGAGTCACACATCTAGTAAATGTCAGAAGCCAGATTTGAATCCAGGAGGAGGAGTCTTCCTGACTCTAGCCCAGCACTCTATTGTACCATCTAGCTGCCCTCAGTTTACTGATTTGTAAAATGAAGGGACTGGACTTCTTAAGTCTTATCCAGTCCTAAAACTATGTTCTGCTAGGAGACTTCCTTTGGAGTCTGACGCCTAGACACAATCCATCAGATGGTACAATGTTCATTCAACACACAACTGCATGGTTATCATGGCCTTCCCTTACCATCTTCAGCCTGAAGGAGCCATGGCCTGGAACAAAGGAAGGAAGCTCTGCTATTTGCATTTAAATGGCAACAGAGAATGAATCTCAAAACTCTTACAATCTTTGAAGTTCCCCTGAAGGGGTTGTGCTTTGTCACCAATCACAATCTCCCATGTCTTTGGTGATTTCATGACTTATTTTGCCAAAAAAAAAATTAATCTCCTTTTTAGGGATACATTTTTCTACAATATAAACAAAGCTGCACTTTGGCAAAAGTCTGACAGGAGTCCTGTTGTTGAAACTTGTCAGAGCTTGTGTTCTCTCCTTACACAGGTTCATAGGCTTAGAACTGAAACAGAGCTTAAGAGACACAAAGTCCAATCCTCCCCGGTGCAAAGAGATGTTAAAAGATTTGCCCAGGATTGCACCATTGGCAAATACCTAACGCTAGAGATGAACCCCAGTTCTGACTCCATTGCCAGTCCTATCCACTGCTACAGCTTAGTGTCGCTTCAAGCAACAAACTGGGCATGAGCTTGGAGAGCCCAGGGTCGCCTCCAGGAAACAATGAGGCAGGGAGGGCACGTCTTTTTTTGGAGCTTTAATAATGACAAGAATGCTTGACAGTTTACAAAGAGCTCTCAGGTTCATCTCACTTTTCCCTCATATCAGTCCTGAGAGGTAGCAGGGATGATCTAGAACCGCAGCAGGGTCAAAATGGAGTTGGAAGGAACTAGTAAATCTTCAAGCACTTATTAAGCACCTTACAACTATGTGCCAGGCACTATGCCAGACACTGGGGTTACAAAGACAGAAATGAAACTATCCCTGTTCTCGAGGAACTTACATTCAATTGGAGGAGATAGTGTGTGTGTGTGTGTGTGTGTGTGTGTGTGTGTGTGTGTGTGTGTGTGTGTTTGGAAAAATGACTTCATTTCCTGTCTCTGACACAAGATGTATGACCATTCCACCTCTCAGGACTCAGTTTCCTCATTTGCAAATTGGAGATAATAATTGACTATTCTATCTCTCTCAAAGGGCTACTCAGTGGATTAAAAAAGATAATGTATACAAATGATTTTGTACACACCTTAAAGTATTTACAATGATGGATTCTATCTTATATTCTCTACTTTACAGGCTTGATGTGAGAAAAGCATTTAGCTGATCTTTGAGCCCCACAGAAATATAAATTATCAATCACAGTACCTTTTAACTTGGCAACCAAGCTTCTTAAATTAAAAATATATCTTCTTAGATTAAAAATATATATTTGAATATAAAATAATTATAATACTTTATATTATATATTATATATAATAAAACATCACAGTGTTATATGTTATTATATCATTTTATATTAAAATACATAGATATATTCCCCCCTTTCTTTTGTCATTGGCCAGTAGTACTGAGTAATAATAGAGATCCTTAAGTATTATTCCTAGATTTGAGAATCATGTAGATCTACTGATAATTGATATTTTTAAAATATCCTTCAATCTCTTTGATCCAGTAGGAATTTATTTTTTGCTTAAATTAGGAGGGAGGGGAGATGGGTGATTATTTCCTCTAATAAATGGCCTTCATCTGTCCATGAACTTACACATAGAAAGCAGGAGTCAGCATTGAAAACCCCTCATCTGTCCCCCATATCGGACCCTCTTTCCTCCCCATTCTGCTGCTTCTTTATAATAATAGCCAGTCATATAACAAGTGCTCAATAAATGCTCAATTTCTCCCTTCTCTGCTCTGATCTGTAACCTGCCTGTTCCCCAATGTCAACAGCTTTGTCCAAATAATGGCTATAACTTTTCTCATTATCTGTCAATTAAATATGATCCAAGAAGAGTAGCCAAGTGCCAACCAGAAGGGAACTTCACAATTTCTCAGAAAGTGAGCATCACACAGAACTCAAGATAATTGAACATTTCAAGGCCTTCCTTTTCTAGTCAATAAATATTTACCAAATGCCTACTACACCCAAAATTTGTTTGTTTGTTTTGACAGAGAAAAATGAATGAAACCATCCTTGTCTTCAAGACTATAGTCCAGTGATGGTCCTGTTACAAGATTCAACAGTGTGATGATACAAAGATACAGCAATGATATAAGACAAGGTCAAAGTCAAGTGTAAGAAAGTTAGAATATGGAAAGTGCTATAGGTTTTGAGGAGGGGGGCATTTTACCTACCATTTTGGGTCTAAGAAGGCTTTGCCAAGGAAGATAAGTTTGAGATGGCCTTGAAAAGTCAGAATTTTGACAGATAGATGGCCAAAAAAAAATTCCAAATGAAAGGATCAGCATGATTAAAAATGTGGAGGTAGGTAGGAAAGTATTAATTGTGTGTGTGAGAGAGAGATAAACAGAAAATAGGCTAGTCCTGTTGTGATGCTGGATATGTATCTACCTTATACAGTAAGAACCCAAGTTCTTACCTCTATGAAAATTCCCTACCCTGTAGAGGGAATGAAACTGTGGAATATGATGTTTGTTAAATACATATGATCAGAACACAGAGGTTATTGAATAGTAGACTAAATGGTTTGGTCTTGATTCAGTAGGAAATGAGGAGGTATTAAAGAATTTTCAGGAAAGGTTATAAATTATTCTAGAGGCAACAAGGTGACTCAGTGGATAGAAAGCCAAGTCTAGAGATAGGAGGTCCTGGGTTCCAATCTGGCCTTAGACACTTCCTAGCTGTGTGATCCTGGGCAAGTCACTTGTATTGAATGGATTGGAGAGAGAACAGAAACATTATAGGAAAAGAGATCAGTTATAAAACCACTGCAATAGTCCAAGTGTCTGGATTAGAATTATTCAAATCAGTACAGAAAGGAGGGATAATATAGACAAAATACAGAAGTAGAATAATAGAACTTGAGCAGATTACACATGACATTTAAGGGACAAAATGCCAGATTTGAGTCAGGAAAACCTGAGTTCAAATCTTATGTTAGCCATTCAATGACTTTGTGAACTTGGGTAAGTCCCTAAGTTTCCTTTCTTAAAATTAGAAAACAATAATAGCAACTATCCCAAAGGGTTTCTGTGAGCACAAAATGAAATTAACATGTGTGAAGCACTTTGCAGATCTTAAATATATAAAATAGTATTTATAAAAATACTTGCTATTATTGTGGGATTGAGGAAGAAAAAAATAATGCTGTGAGTGTTCAGAACTAGGTAGCCAAATGATGGCAGAAAAGGCAGCTATTTTCTATTCACTGTATTTCTGATGTGATGCAGTATGTATAATGAAGCAGGCCCATCCTCCATGAAAATGAAACTTGAGGCAAAATTAGGTTTCCATTTCTTCAAAAAAAAAAAGAATGAAGTAACAAGGAAACATGAAAGCTAAGTATATTTGCATTGTTGTTTGGTCATTTTAGTCACATCCTACTCTTTGTGACCCCATTTGTAATTTTCTTCAAAGATATTCTAGTGTTTTGCCATTTCCTTTCCCAGCTCATTTTATAGATGAGGAAACTGAGGCAAACAGGGTGATGGGACTCCCACATGGTCACAGAGCTAGTAAGGGTCTGAAACTGTATTTGAACTAGGGAAGATGAGTCTTCCTGACAGCATATCTGTCCCCCTATCCACTGTGCCAACTAGCTGCCCAGTCAGGTGGGCAGGCAAACACAGCTAGGAAGGCACATCCACACATTCTGTATCCCCCTGCCTCGACTTGTTTCAACCATGAGTGTGGAATTGAGATGAAAATGTATGATTGGATCTATTCCTTCTGTGGCTGGAGCCTAAATACTGAGTCACAATATTATAAGAATAGGGACCATTTACTTGGCCCTTTCATAGGTTCATAGAGTGTAGAATTAGTCAGTCAGTTAACAAGCACAAATCTTTATACTATAAATATGGAACTCAAGAAATTCTAGAGAACTCAACTAATAAACTCTACTGGAACCAGACCATTGACTCATAATCCAAACTCTTTACATATAATCATGCAGATAAAATATTGATCCACAAATACTTGAGAACATTTTCATAGATGTCATCATACTCATAATCTCCGAGATTTGAGAAGTAAAAAGCCTTCAAAATAAAGAGACTGAGATGAGAAAATCAAAATCATGGGGGGAGACAAGATAAGTTAATTGGCTTGCCTGTTGTACTTTCTGCTCCTTGAATGGTATTGAGATTTTTAGTGAAATACAAAAGGTGAAATTACATCCCAACACTTTTCTTAAGCTACAAAAAGTGGTTGTTTTATCAACCTCTGCAATAGTCCATAAAAAAGAAGAATAGGATATTGACATGCCTGAGCCATTTCTATTGAACTATATGAAAAGATGGAAATATCCACATTGATAATGATGATGACAATTAATGACAACATTTCCTGATCCCTTTCTCCCATCAAAACCTACCTGCCCGTTTTCTCATCTTCTTAGAGCCCAATTCCTTAGAGAGTTAGGTGATGGAATAACTAAGCAAATTTATTATTATCTGCCATTTGCACACATGAATTACCCTAGTATTCCTCCCTCCCCAGTAAAATGCAAACTCTTTGAGGACAGGTCTTATTTTATTTCTTGACTTTGCTTTCCTATTTTGCACAGTGCAGGAGTGACCAATTAATAATGGCTGTTGAATTCTACAAAAGTGATATATCACAGAGATATCATAGACCATTAATTTAGGGTTATTAAATTCTCTAGTTCAACCTTTTCATTTTTTTGTAAGAAGGAAGGAAAAATCATTTATTCAAATTATATTTAATAACCACCAACTATGTGTCAGGCACTCTGATAAGATCTCTTAAATTTTTTTAAACTATTCTGTCTTAAAATTATTACTAAGTATTGGTTCAAGGCAGAAGCACTAGGCAATGGGGATCAAGTAAGTTGCCCAGAGTCACACAACTAGAAAATATCTGAAGTCAAATTTGAACCCAGGATCCCTGGCTTTCTAGGTTTGGCTCTCTATCCACAGAGCAACCTAACTGCCCTCCTCTTTTTGCCTGTGTGATAAGCTCTTTACAGATATTTCATTTTATCCTCATCAGCTGGGAGATAGGTGCTATTATTAGCCCTATTTAATAAATAAAGAAGGATAGCTAGGAGGCACAACAATTTGGCTAGCTGTGTGGCCCTGCATGAGTCACTTAATTCCATTTGAATCAGTTTCCACATCTGTAAAATGAGTTGGAGAAGGAAATGTCAAACCATTCCAGTATCTCTGCCATGAAAACTCAAAATAGGGTCAGGAACAATCAGAAACTGAACACCTTGTTTGTAGGTAGGTGTCTCATCACTGGGTGAAACAAACATTCATCATCTTCCTATAGCTATTTGGTTCTCCTTTAGAAGCCTTCAGGTGGATTCTCTTCTGCCCTGGCCAAGCTGGCCTTGGAACTAGTGTCCAACCAGAGATGAAATTAAAGAGTCCTGTTTGTAGTCCAAGGAAAGGAGCTCACTAACTCCTCTGCATGGATGTATGTCCCTGTGCCTCTAGAATATCTGATAACTGTGACCACCTGCCCTTAAAATTAAAAGTAGGGTGATGGCGAACACACAAATAAAGGGTCTTCGATATGCTTCCTAGATGGAAAACACTCAACTCTCTTGTCTCTCTTGGACTCAGAGACTTGTTCATCATTACCAAAACAGCATCTTTTAATTAGAACTTTACAGATTAGGAAGTGCTTTTCTAGTGGTAAATATTATTATCCCCTTTTCAGAACCCAAAAAAAACTGAGTCTGAGAAAAGATAACTGACTTGCCCAAAGTTGTATGTAGTTTGTAAACTGGGAATTCAAAACTCAGTCAGGGTCTAATTCCCAAGTTCAGTGACCCTTGGCTGATGTCAATATCTCTGCTGCTTTAACCAACTTCCTCTTTTTGCTTGATATTGCATACACCAATATTTCAGGTTAATCCTTTAATCTCCATTTCCATTGTTTTCTTCTGAATCTGGGACCTCATCACCAGTTACAACATCCAAGATCATTTCCATGACTCTCGCCTCTCTTTTGTAGCTTCACCCTGCACACCCCTGCAGAATCATTTTTATGACAAACTGCTCTTATCATGTCAGTCATTTCCCACCCAGATGGACTACTTTGGGGCTTCTCTGACTGATTTCTTTACCAAGACTCCTCATGGGGCCTACCCCACCCCTAACCCTCAATTTTCAAGATCCTTTTTGTGTCTTTTTCTTCCTCCATTAGACTTTAAACTCCTACAGGTCAGAGACTGTCTTCCTTTTCTCATATTCATATCCCAAGTACATAGCACAGTGTCTGATGCTTAATAAATATTGATTGATTAATGGAATGGCCATTCTCATTTCACTGCCACTACCTCAAAACTTTTCATGAATTTTTGATCTCAAAGTCTTCTATTGTTTATACAGTAAGTTGGAAAAATACTACATCTATCTTTTAAAACAGATTGTAGTTTGTTTCTACAATAACTTCATTTTTGAATATATTTATCTCCCTTCTACCCACAAAGCCACCCCATCTAACAAAGAAAAAAAATGAATTCAGCAAAATTAACCAACATATTAACCTAGCCTGACAGCCTCAGCCTTGATCCATATGCATAGTTCCTCACCTCAGAAAACAAAGAATGAATATTCTGACTTTCTGGGAAATTCCTCCAGAATCCAATTGTCCTCTAACTACTTAGTTTTATCTTCCAATACTCTTGAAGCCTGAGCCAAGTTCATATAAGCACAAAATCTTAGAAAGATAGAAGGGATCTCAGGGGCCAGTCAGTCCAGTTCTTTACTTGATTCAAGATTTCTCTCTCTAACATCATTGACACATGTGACCCCTGCCTGGAATGTCTTCCTTTTTTTTTTTCCTTTTCTCATCCAAGTCCTAATTCTTCTAAGTCCAGTTCAGGTCCCTGAAGAAGCCAGAAGTTCCTTTCAGCTCTAAAATTCTGTCATTCTCTCATTCTACTCCAGCCCATACTGTTTTCTCCAAAGCCTCAATTCTTTGAGTATTTAAGTCAGTACCACACAAGTGAAGATCTCAATAATCCCCTTTCTTGATGCAAGTGAGTCTTGCCTCCCCAATGTGGCAGTCGACAAGGAAGCATACTTACTTTGTATCTTGCTCAGGGCTTGCTGGGTGTCCAGCCCATGTCGAGAATGCAACATATACTTGCTTACTTGATTTAACTACAAAAGGGCATCCCGGGGCAAAGGTAATGGAGTTGTGGAAAAAGACAAGTTCAACCATATCGAAATGGAGCTAACAATTTTCCAGTAGAAGATCTGTCCCCCTGTAGCTGCTGGAACTCCTGGCTAAGGCCATTCATGGTCATTTGTGGCCATGTATGGGTGCCCAGAGGAGTCTGAATGAATGGACTGGGAGGACTGTCCAAGTTATCTATTTATGCATCAGAAGAAGATGAAGCTGAGCTGGGGAGGAGCAGGATGCCACCTTGTCTAGGCTAAGTATCCAAATTGAGACATTTTGTGGTTGCTGAAAACAGTTGTTGAGTAAAAGAGCTTCATAGCCAACTACAACTTATTTAGATTCTCTATTTGCTTAAGGGGGTTTTAGAGCATGGGGAAGCAGCATGCCATAGGATTGCTTCAGAATAGTGGGGCAATTTGTGATTACTAAAGAAAGGAAGAAAGAAATTGGACTACATGACCCCTTACATAAATCCTAAAAGAGAGGGAGGATGGATAACTTTCAAAATGCAGCTGCTTTAAGATTGTTCAGTTGTATCTGACACTTCATGACTGAATTTGGATTTTTCCTGGCAAAAATATTGAAGTAGTTTGTCATTTCCTTCTCCAGCTCATTTTACAGAGGAGGAAACTGAGGCAAACAGTTACATGATGTGTCCAAGATTATACAGCTAGTGAGAAATCTGAGGCCAGATTTGGACTCAGGTCTTCCTGATTCCACATTCAGTGCTCTATCCACTGAGCCACCTAGCTGCCTTCAATGGTTACTGATTTCCTGTTTTATTGGATTTTAGCTGGTTTGACAGGCACAATGTTTACAAAGGGAGAGGCTATAACAGAAAAGGGTAAAAGTTCCTGGAATGCTTCTGGCTCCTAAGAGGGTCCTTGCCAAATCAAGTCACTTCAGATTTAAAAAGAAGAAGAAGAAAAAGAAACAATAGCACACTATATGTAAAATGTTGAGAGTATATATGGCGAATTAAGAGCTAACTTTGAACTCAGAAAGGCTCATTCAAGTTCTATCTTTGATACACTTTGTGATTCTAGGCATGTTATTTAATCCATTAGTGTAGGGGCAGTTAGGTGGGATGGTGAATAGAAAGCCAGCCTTGGAGATAGGAGGTCCTGGGTTCAAATATGATCTCAGGCACTTCTAACTGCATGATTCTGGGCAAGTCACTTAACTCCCTTTGCCTAGCTCTTACCATGCTTCTACCTTGGAACCAATTCTTAGTATCCATTCTAAGACAGAAGATAAGATTTTATATGTGTGTGTGTGTATATATATATACACACACAATTTTTGTGACTTAGATTGGCAGGGGGAACTCCCCACAATGATGATGAAAGTATTGACTCAGACCTGTGTCAATACATCTAAGGTTCAAATGAAGCCAAGTATAGGGATAACTTGAAAAATTTTATTTTTGCTCTAGCAATGTTTAATGTCAAGATGTTATATATATATATATATATATGTATATATGATACAAATTCCTATGTGTATATGAATGCATATATATGTTTATCTATGCATGCATTGCTCCAAAAAATTGCTTATGTGACAATAAGCCATGAGTTCTATGCCCATTTTTATTGTTTAGTAGTTTTTCAGTTGTATCTGACCCTTTGTTATCCCTCTTGAGATTTTTCTTGGCAAAGATACTGGAGTGGTTTGCCATTTCCTTCTCTAGTTCATTTTACAGATGAGAAAACTGAGGCAGAAAGCGTTAAATGACTTGCCCAAGGTTACACAGCTAGTGGATGAGCCCAGATTTGAATTGAGGAAGATCAGTTTTCCTGACTTTAATCCCAGGACTTTATCCACTGCACCACCTATCAGCCCCTGTTGGATAAAACACACATATACAATATATATACATAATACATACATATACACAGCTCTTCTTTTTTTTCATCTGTGATTTCTTCAATAATGTAAGATCCTTCTGAAGAAATTTCTGTATCAATACAGATTGGTCCCTCCTTTGTAACCTGTTAGTCTAGAAGAATTATCTAGTGGCATTGAGAGGTTAATTGATTTGCCCAGGGTCAGCTAGTCTATGTCAGAATGGAGACTTGAATTCAGATCTCTCTCTCTGTCTCTCCCTCCTTCCCTCCCTTTGTGCGCACGCACACATCTGTCTGTATCTTGTCTCTCTCTCCCTCCCTCCTTCTCCCTCTCCCCATCTCCTCCTCTCTCTCTCTCTCTCTCTCTCTCTCTCTCTCTCTCTCTCTCTCCCTCTCTCTCTCTCACTTTCTCTGTCTCTGTCTCCCTTCTCTTTATCTCTCTCTCCCTCTGTCTCTCCCTTCCTCCTTCTCTGTCTCCCTTCTCTTTATCTCTTTCTCCTTCCATCTCTCTCTCCTCTGTTTCTGTGTCTCCCTTCTATTTACCTCTCTCTCCCTGTCTCTCCCTCCCTCCTTCTCTATCTGTCTCCCTTCTCTTTATCTCTGTCCCTCCCTCCCTCTCTCTCTCCCTCCCTACTTCTCTGTCTCTGTGTCTCCCTTCTCTTTATCTCTTTCTCCATGTACACACATGTATGTATAATATACATAGACACATGCATACATAAAATATGCACATGTGTATAAAAACAGTTCACAGCTCATATTGCCATCGCATTAATATTTACTTTGATGGTCTTAGAGAAACACATGCACATACCCAAACATGTGTGAACATTGTTTCACTTTTAGAATATAATTTGAGCATCAGAACTGCTACATGGTGCTCCTATCTATGGAACCACTACAGGTGCTCCTATCCTGATTTTATAATTGGGGAAACTGAAGCTTAAAAGGTGAAATGAACCAGATAGATCAATCAAGTCAGATCAAGTCTGGATAAAGTCCTGAAGAAAAACAAGGAGAGTGCTATGTAACCTTGAACAAATCACAATTTCTCCATTCAGATATATATATATATATATATATATATATATATATATATATATATATATATATATATATATATATATCTTTGTATATATATTGTGTATATATATATATATATGTATATATATATATATATATACAATAATGTGTGTGGGGCAGCCAGGCATCATAGTGGATAGAGCACCATGCCAGGAAGACCTAGGTACAAATCTGGCCTCAGACACTTCCACTTCCTAGCTGGGTGACTGGAAAAGTCACTTAATTCCAATTGCCTAGCCTTTTCCATTTATACTATCTATCCCATAGCATTGTTGTAAAGGAATGCTCTTTATTTGTAAAACTTAAAGCTTTATGTGTGTTTGGAAATTTTCAGAGGAAACCTGGACCCTTAACATTAAAAATAAGATTTCAGGGTTTTAGTGAATGGCTCTTCATTAAATGAACCCATTTTTGGCTTTGCTAAGTCTTATTTATGAGACAGCTAAGTAACAGTGGATGGAGGACCATACCTGGAGCCTGGAGGTGCTGGGTCCAAATCTGGCCTCAGACACTTCCTATCTGTGTGACCCTGGCAAGTCACTTAATCTCGATTGCCCAGCCCTTGATACTAAGTCAAAATGTAAGGTTTTTCGTAGTTGTTTGATTTTTTTAAGCACTTATTTGTAAAGATGCTTCTATGCCACTGTTTCATTAAATCATTGTAGTCTGAGATCAGAGGCAACGTCATACAGTGGTTCTGGTATTGGAAGACCTTGGTTCAAAATCCCTTAATTGACATCTCTGATATTTGCTAATTGTGTCACCCTGGAGAAGTTCCTTAAGTTTTGTTGTGCTTTTTTTTTGTTTCGATTTCATCTGTTAAATAGATATTATTTTTTTAGAGTTGAAAGAGATCTCCGAAGTCATCTAGTCCAACCTCTTCATTTTACACATGAAAAAACTGAGACCCAGTAAAAGTATCTGAGGCCAGATTTGAACATGAACTGAGAATTGCACCTAGATGGCACAAGAGAGAACACATTGGTTCCAGAGAAAGGAAGACTTGAATTCAAATCCCCCCTTAGTCTCTTACTAATTGTGTGAAGGGGAAAAACACTTAATCTCCACCTTAGTCTATCAAATACACCATCTATAAAATGGGGATATTAACAGCACCTCTCTCTCCCAGAGCTATTGAAAGGATAAAACGAGATAACATTTATAAAGCACTTTGCAACACTTGACCTGCCATCTATGTAAACACTAAGGGCAGCTAGGTGGCACAGGGAATAGCATGGCAGCCTTGGAGCCAAGAAGACTAATATTCCTGAGTCCAAACCCAGCCTCAGATACTTATTAGCTGTGTGGCTCTGAGTAAGTCACTTAACCCCATTTGACTCAGTTTCCTCCTCTGTAAAATGAGCTGGAGAAGGAAATGGGAAACCACTCCAGTGCCTTTGCCAAAAAAGGGGTCATGGAGAGTCTGACAGGACTGAAAGCACTAAACAGTAACAACAGATGTAAATACTAGGTAAAACAATAATTATATTATTATATTATATATTTATATTATTATAGAATAATATAACATTTGTCAGTAATATATATTATATATAAATAATAATTAATATTAACATTACCATGGCCTAGTATTAATTAGATAACACTTTAAGGTTTACAGTACACTTTACATATATGGGTCAACTAGGCATACTAGGCATAATAGTTTAAAGTGTTTGGTCCATGATAAATACTATATAAATGTTAACAATTATCTATGATCTCATTTTAATCTTTACAACAACTGGGGAAAGTAAATGCTATTGTTATCTACATTTTATAGATGAGGGAATGGAATTTTAGCAAAATTATTCTGTGCTCAAGATCATATAATAATAATTGACATAATAATATTTGACTATAACAATAATAATAATAAATGACTATAGGAAGATTAAAACTCAGTATACTTATAATTAACTCAGAATATTTAGAACTCAGGATGCAGAGTTAGGATTTGAACCCAGGTCCTCTGATAGGAAAAACCCTGTGGTATAAAGGAATAGAATGGGTACTGGCTCTTAAATCAGAGGAACTGGATTCAAATCTTGCCTCTGATCACTGACTCCCCTCATCTGTGAATTGAATGGGTTGGGCTCTGAAGTCCCTTTGAGTAAATGGACTAAATTAACTTTTGTCCTTAAATCTGTTTCTACATTCAGTTCTTTTCACTGAAGGATGATGGAGATAGTATTAACCATATGGCATACCTCACTTGGCTGCTCTTAGAATAAAACAAGATTATAGTTTTAGAACACTTTGCAGACTTCATGGAGATATTAAAATATCAGCTACCTTCATTCTGAGAATGATAGTCTATTTCAAATTATAGTTCATTTTTGTATAGAAGCTGTCAGAATCCATTCCCCTAAGATAAAATAATTCAGAGGATATGTTATTTCACATCATGGACCTTGCAGACCTTGGGCTATGTGTTCAATCTCTCCATTTTACAGAGGAGGGATACTATAGATGGCCAGAGATGTACAATGCCTTTTCCAAGATCATATAGCTGATGAGAATGAGAGCCATCACTGAGCAGAATTTGAACACAGATTCTTTTCACTCTGGATCTCCTTCTAGGAACTTAATCAGAGGATTTTCACATCATGTATTCTTCTATTGTTATAATTAAACAAATACTCCAGTGTCCACTTTTTTGTATACTCATTAATACTAATTTATTTGAAATATGTGCATATAATATATAATGCTTATGTTGAATTAATATATGCATGTGATATGTATATATGTTCACATAGATTAACTAAAAACTATTGGGAAAAGTGTGTCAAAGGTTATTTTGCATTGATAGCTATTTTCTGAAACACAGGACTTCTCTGTTTAATTTTGTCAGACTGCAACCAAAGCAAAAAAAATAAATATATTGCATGAAGTCGATTTGTGAACATTTGAATTCAAGAGAATTTCAAACATAAGAATTTATTTATAGGTTCTTTAGTGCAAAATCTGAAGCAAAGTTTAAATGATTTAAAAATCAAATGCAGCTACCATCGTGCCCTTCTAGTTCTCAGTATAGCTGGCTGAAGAATGCATTGGACTTACTTTAAAAAGATGGCATCTGTAATTGACATTTGGCGGGAGTACGCCATAAATCCGCAGTATTTTAATCTTAAAAGTGTCATTTGAAAATCTTAATAACTTTTAATATCTTCAAAGTCCCTCAATAGGACTTCAGGGCTCTGAAACCTAAGGCATAGTTTTGAAATGACCAATAAGCGCTGAACTTATTCTATCTAGAACTAGAAGTTTCATTCTCTAAAAGACATCTAATTGCACTTGAAATAAAGCACCTCCAGTCTCTTCCCCCTTTTGAGATGCATCTTTGCACTTAACCATCAAAATCGGGAAAGCCCCTCTTGCCCAATTAGGATCCTTCAGGTCTATTGCGTCACATCTCCCCCCCCCTTGATGTGACGTCAAAGGCATTCCCTGCCCTGCCACGTGGGTTTTGTAGGGGAAGGGAGATATCTGGGAGTGAGCCTGGCTATTCCTTGCAGCTGCTGGGAGACGCCACAGACTATTGCTCAGCATCCGGCTCTGTGGGGAATTGGGAGGAGAGGAAGGGCTGAGAATTCTCCACACCCACCCCGAAGGCTCGGAGTTTTAGACTCAGTCTGCTGCAGCTGCCTTTGCACTTTCCCTAGCCCAGGAGGCGATTCATGGTGCACCTAATTTCCCCCGCCTGGGCGTTAGTGGTGGGGGTAGTTGGCAACCAAATTGGTGTAACATGAGCTGGCCCTTTTAAGCCCTCCTCCCATTGCCCTTCTCCACCCAGTCACAGCCCCTCTCTCTACAGCCTTAATTATCTTTTCCGCGCGGCTTCCCCTCGGGGTCGTTTATGGGCTCTACGAAAGACTGTTACGCTCACACAAACCCACTTTTCAGACCCGCCCTCCCGCTTCTAGGGACGCCTTTTGGTGGATTTGGAAAGCGCTTTCCTCTTACTGCTGCTGGGAGGGAACCAGCGTGACGAATACACTTAGGTGTGGATAAATCTAGACCCAGTCTCACGGGCTTGCTCCCACTACCACCCCTTCTGTTCCTAGGCCCTATATCTTCTGATTTGTCCCCAAATCCCGAGCCCCAAGTCGGGAAATAGCTGAAAGAGAACACCGTTTAGGCGCTCAATATAGCAAAGGTGGGCTCTTCGGGAAAATTACTCCACGACTTTCCCTTGGGGGGAGGGGAGAAGGGGGAAGGAGAAGGAAGGGGGGACGGGGAGCTGGGCTTGCTCTCTTTGCAGAGTGGGATGTTCCAAGGATGGACCAAATTAATGGAGCGGTGTCCACCGGCCAGCAAGCTCATCCTACCACCTCCTGCTTTCCCTTCTAAAAGTGCCAGGCCAGATGTGTATTAGCAGAAAGAACAGATGTTCCCATAGAAAGTCTCGGAGCGAGCTGAGTCCCCGCGGTTCTCTAGCAAGGAAGAGGTTTGATGTAGGGGTAGGGAGGGAGGGCTATGGGAAGGAGAGTGGGAGTGGCGGCGCCCTGCCGGGTCGCGCATTACCGCGAACATACTAGGTGGCACTAGGGCCCTCCCTCGCCGGGATCCCTTCTACCCCGAGCAAAGGACCAAAATCATTTAACCCTTTGCATTCCGAGAGCGAGGCAAAAAGCGAACCAGAGCCAGAGTAAAGATACTTGTCGTTTTGAGAAGGCTAGAGGAATTGAGAAGGCTGTCAAATGGCGCTTTACTTTATGCCTGGGATTTTTGCTTTCCTAAACTGCAAGCCACCAACTCCATAGCTCCCAAGAGACAAAGATAAGAAACTCCATCCTGAGACATGCAACTCTCTCTCTCTCTCTCTCTCTCTCTCTCTCTCTCTCTCTCTCTCTCTCTCTCTCTCTCTCTCTCTCTCTCTCTCTCTCTCTCTCTCTCTCTTTCTCCCTACACACACACACACACACACACACACACACACACACACACACACACACCCCACAACTTAGGTACCTGTGTATCCATTTAAAAAAAGTATTTCTCTGAAGGGACTCAGGGAGAAAAGAAAAGATGATTTACTTAACCTAAAGTAAGTACACTTTCATAGCGCTACCTATGATTTTCTTTTGCTTGCAAACTTTCAAGCTTCGACTTTGTCTTAAAGATTGCTTTTTAAAAAATAAATACAACATACAGATATTTGTAGGCACACATATCTTTCCAGTCTATTTGTTTTATTTCGAAACTGTTCTATCGACTGAAACGCTACCACAAATAACTTACCTTGCTCAGCTTTTGGTCATAAAGGTCTTCTTCAGTCTGCTGTGTGGTCCCAGTTGGTTGGTAGTGAGCAGTTCCCAAAATTGAGGTAATAAGAGATCAGATGAATTTGAGACGGCCGGCCAAAAAAATTAAAAAAATAAGAAATAACATTAAAAAGAGGGGTTCTGTGGAAATCCTAAGATGAGCTGTTTTTCCCACTTTTAATGGATATTGTAATTATTATTTTCTGTACTTATTATTTAAATTCAGCTTTGGGTCTCAAACTCTCGACGTGTATTGCTTGTGCCCTTAAAATAAATTACTAAAATTTCTCCTCCTGCTTCCAGCTCTATATATGAAAAGGTGTCCTTTCAGTTAAAAAAGCTACTGCTCATGAAGAGTCAGCAGAAGTCCTCCCAAGATGTGCAGCATCAGGAGAAAGTCTTCTTTGGCTGATGCCGGCCAGTTCAAGTCCCTAGTTCAATGAGCTTCTCAGAGTAGGGACTGGGTAATTTTTTCCAGACGTCTTGACTTTTTCTTTCCTGCTATTGCCTTTCTGCCTTCTCCAACTTAAGGGGGTCTTTTAACAAGTGAGACTTGCTGGTTGTTTTAATAGGGCGGAGGATGGGGGTGGGGGTGAGGGGAGTGGAGAAGGGAGGTGTGTTGGGGGGAGGGCGGGTGGGGAAGAGGGAGGGGAGGGAAGAAAGAGAAGGGAAGAAGGGAGAGAGGAAGGCAGGAAGGAGAGAGAGAGAGAAACAGAGAGAAAGAGAGAGAGAGAGAGAGAGAGAGAGAGAGAGAGAGAGAGAGAGAGAGAGAGAGAGAGAGAGAGAGAGAGAGAGAGAGAGAGAGAGAGAGAGAGAGAGAGAGAGAGAGAATATTCAGTCTCTTTCTTAGTTTTGGGACCAGTTCAAACTCCAATGAATTCATTTAATTTAATTGCAAAAGTTTGCAGGGAAATGCAAAACACACATGTTAGCACCACCTGATTTCCTCTTCATGTACAACAATCTAAACTTTTAAAAAAAGTCCTTTTAGCTGTGTCTGAACTGCATGAACCATTTCTCGTTGATAAGATATTTTAAGGAGAGGGAGAAGGGAATAATACCATTCATAAATTCAGCTGCATTGATACCCTTAGGGAGATATATATGTGTGTATTTATTTAGACAAATATATGTGCTTATGTACGTACATACGTACTCACATATGCATATGTAAATTTATGTTTATATTTATACTTGAGGGTCAGAAGGGGAGTCGCAAGAAACCTTTAATACAAACTTTATCTTTTTTACCCTGTGGTCAGTTTCTCAATCCCCTTTACCCCAACAATGCATGCCCCACCCCCACCCCCCACCCCTTTTCTCTGATAGATAACTAGAATTTAAATTCGCGAAGAGAAAGAAAGTCCCCCACTGCCACCCCTCCACCTCCGGAATTAATTAGCCGAATTGAGCCTGTAGGGAAAGTCAGAATTTTGATCAGCTAAGTATAATATACTTTGTTAAATCTCGCCTTCCCTCCAAGTAAAAATGTTAAAACGGCGCCTGTTTTAAAAATCACTCTACAAAAGGAAGAGGAACCAGTCTGAAGGTCGAGAGACAATCACGGCGACTGCCGCGGAAATGTCGTTAACTGCCCTGCGTTTCCAGAATGCCTCCCGCGAACATTAGCAGCCAAGAGGCCGGGCCCTGGTATCAGCAAATGCTGCTGCAATCTCCCGAACCAATGTCCCAATCCCGTAGACTTCCTCGGCGTGGTCACTTCCCACCCCCGCCCCCCTACTCCTTCCAGACAGTCGCGTGCTGACTCCGAATGGCCAGAAGATGGCACTGTTTAGGAAATAATGAGAGTTGGTTCCCCATTAACTCCAAGGGTCCCGGGTGATGCCGCCCCTGAAGAATGAGAGGACCTGCTCTAGAGGACTTGTGCGAGCTGACCAGTCTCTGAGAGGGGTTAGAAATAACCTATGAAGACCCAGGAGCCACCCCCAACCCCCCACCCCCGTTCAATCTGACATAAGCAGCCACACACAGTTCGGCCCCCACACAGAGCGGCTTTCTCGATACACCAAAGGGAACATTAATTCATGGGTCGTATGACTTCACCTGGTTCTACAGACACATACAAGTGTCTGTCCCAGGCAAACTTCTTTAAGACTGCCTTCATTTCAACAGACAGTGACCTCATTAGAGCATTTTGTAACTTTCAGAGATTTCTTTCCCCAGCAACCGACCTGTAAATCTTTAGATAAGATACATTTTGAGTTTATTTTTGTATTATTTATTCTGGGGACTGATACTTTTTAAATGCATTCGATTTGCAAAAATGGAGGAGTTCTTATGAGTCAAGATTTAGGTTCATGTTCTGCCTGTGACATACTGAGTGACTCTGAGTGAGTCACAACTTCTCAGTGTCTCCAGGCAGCTTTCTCAGAGTGAGAAGTTACAAAGGGCTTGCAGATCTTCATTGCTGGAGAAAGTTTCCACACCAGGAGTTCCCCCACAGCAATGAAGTCATAGGAGAATGAGTAAGAGTCAAGGTGCTGGTGGTAGGGGAAAAAAAATAGTGAACTTAGTTTTAAGTTTAGTTGCTCTTCTAACAAAAAACCTAAATGGGTTAATCTCTTTCTACTTATTTCCTCGATTATAAAATAGGGAAGGAAGATAGAAGAAGGAAAGTTAAATGAGCTTTAAGGCTGATTCAAAGTCTAAAATTCTTTATTTTTTCATCTCTGGTCATTTTACAGCTGAAAAAGTTCGAGCCCTCCTAAAGAAAGCTATTAGTTAAGGGTCACACAAGCAGTAAGAAGCAAATCCACATCACCTAGACTCTACTTGAATACCTCCCCCAAAAGGGGACTTACTACTTCATGATATCACTCATTCTCCTTTTGTATAGCTCTGATTTTAGCAAATTCTTGTCTCATATTGAGACACAAGGTTCCTTTCTACAACTTCCACTGATTTTAGTTGATGCTTCAGCAGCCAATCAAAACCAGTCAAACCCACCTGTGACAGTCTTTTAAATATTAGGGCACATATCCTAGTTGTATGATTCTGCACAAGTCATTTAACCCTGATTGCCTAGCTCTTACCACTCTTCCTCCTTGGAATCAATATTTGTACAGGTTTTAAGGAAGAAGGTGTAAGGGTTTTAAAGTAAATAAATGAATGAATGCGTAAATGAACAGTTGTCACTCTCATTATCCATACACATTAAGATTTTAATTGTTCCCTATTTACAAAACTCTGAATTCTCAAGGTGTTAACAAATTCAAGTAATTAGATATTAATTTATTCTACATAGCTTTTATTATTCTTCAGTCATGGCCAACTCTTCATGACTTCATTTGTAGTTTTATTGGTAAAGATGATGGAGCAGTTTGCCATTACCTTTTCCAGTTCATTTTACAGATGAAGAAACTGAGGCAAAAAGATTAAGTGATTTTTCCCCCAGAATCACACAGCTAGTATCTGAGACTGAATTTGAACTCAAGAATATGAGTCTGCCTGGTACTCTATCCAATGGACCACCTAGCTGCCCTTCTACATAGCCTACCCATGTGCTACTGTAAGTAGGCACTAAACTTTGAAGTGGACTTTTAAGAAATAGAACTGCCTTGAGTGAATTGAATGCTGAAGCTTCTGAATAAAAAAAGGTGCCATCATATGCATTTTAAAAAAGGAGTAAGATTGAAAATACAAGGCTGAGGCTTTCCTGTAAAATCCTATAATGTCACATCTGGTAGAGAAATAGAAATGAAACAATGCCTTCATAAGGGGCATCCAATATCAGAATCTAGCTCACTCACTATATAGTATGTCAGATATTTTATCCTATATCTTTTGCTTGAAGACCTCTGATGGTAGAAGTCAGTTTCCTTCACTGATAGATCAGGAAAAAGAAAATAAGTTGCCAGTGTAACAAGCTGATTAGTGGCAGAAGGATATTGGACGACAACACAGTGAACCGCTCATTTTGTATCTCTGAATTTCTGTTTCCTGATTACAAATAGCATAGATGGAAAAATCTTTTGAATAGTCATTATTCTTTCCCTCTGCTATATGACCTTACTACATATGCCCAGCAGTTGGATTATCAGGTCAAAGACCAGTTCCGTGGCTCTTGTCAAGGGATAGTGCCAGTTCTATTCCAGAAAGATTGCACCAATGTACATTTCCATCAACAACAAGTTACCTCATATCCATTCTCTAGTTTCCCAACCCCCCACAACTCTCCTAATTCCTTAACTTGTTATCAATACAAGAAAGGAAAGAAAATAAACTGGAAAAAATTGCTGCTAATAATTATGACTAAATTTGGCTCTAGAAGAGACAATAAAGAGCATCTTCCTCTTTTCTTTGCAGAGGTGGAAGATGCTATGAATGTGGAACATCCTATGTACTATCAAATATGGTTGATATGTTAATAACTTTTCCTGGAGAACTCCTTCCCCTCTTTTAAAATTTGTTCTTGAGACAGCTTTCTGGGAAAGGGATTGAGGGAAAGATATTTACAAATAAAGGTCATAGGATAACAAGATACCAATACATTTTTTAAAATTCTGATTTGTTATTAAACATACCCCATAGATGTTTCCTCAATTACTCAAGTCTTGAAACAATGCCATTCCTTCTTGCTAGCTAGAGAAGCAAATCATCAGACTCCTTCATTTTACAAATTGTTCTATAACTTTTCATTCTTTAAAGAAACTGGATAACATCGCCAAATCATAGAATTGTGCAATGGGAAGTAACCCTCCCTACAGAGATAAAGAACTTTAAACTCAAGAGAAAATATAAATTCCCTTTACAAGATCATTGACAACTAGTCATCTTATTCCCACCTAAGTATCTACAATGAGGAGAGAGAGGTTGGTAGGGTTATTTACCTATCTTGGTAGATAGAGATATGTATTTAGATTCAGAGATGTCTTTAAATATCAGAATGTTCTTCCTTATTTCATGTCTACTCTTACTTAAATGAATTATCTTGACTAAATGGATAAAGTATGGGATTATGTAATCTCAGAGATGAAAGTAATCTTGGAGACTATGCCAGGCAACCCACAACTAAATGCAAATCACATCTATAAGCAATATCCTTGATAAGTGGCCACCAGACTGCTTGAAAATATCAAATAAGGGAAAAATCAAACCACTACTATCTAGGATTGGCCATTCCACATCTCAGGAAATCAGATTATTAGGAAGAGATCTGAAAATTTCCTCATTGCTATTTCCCTACATTGTTCTGAGTCATACTTTCTGGATCTACATTACAAAGTAGTCTAATCCTTCTTCTTTGTGACAACTATTTAGTTATAGAGACTATTTGTCATAGATTCCAAGAAAGATTCTGACCTACAGGCAGGCCATGTGACCCCCAAGTTTAGAGGGTTCTTTAGAATTGAGATTGAAAATAGACACTTTTTTCAATAAAATATTTGAATTAGAAAAGGGTCCCAGACATGATGTTAGCTATCTTATACCTTAACAAGATTCTTCTTGGGCATCCAGACTTTTCTGAAGACCTTCAATGAGTAGAAATTCAGTATATCTCAAATCAACTGATTCTACTTTTGGAAAACTAATTAGCCAAAGTCTGCCTAATTTCCATGATTTCTATAGATCCATATATCTTCTAAAACCAAGCAAAAAAAAAAGTTTAAACAGAAGCACAGTTTGGTTTTTTTCCTAATCATCTTTCTAGGTAAATAGTAAATTACACACAACCTAGAGGTAGCTAGGTAGCTCAGTAGGTAAAATACAGGGCCTAGAATCAGGAATACATGAGTTCAAATCCAGCCTCAGATGCATATTAGTTGTATGTTCCTGGGCAAGGCTCTTCACCCTATTTGCCTCAGTTCCTCATCTGAAAAATGAGTGAAAGAAATGACAAACTACTCTAATGTCTTTGTCAAAAAAGCTCCAAAAGGAGTCACAAAGAAATGGACACAACTTACTGGATTTTTTTTTTCTCCCTTTTGACTGTGTTGTTTAAAAGGTACCAACTTATGGGCCAAAAGTCACTGGGGATATTGAGGGGCAGGTAAGAGCATAGATAAATTGCAAATCATTCATCAGAACATAGTCACACCTCAGATTATAACTTTAATTTGTAAATTTAGTTTCAATAAAATGACTGATTAATACAACAAATGAGAAACTATTGCTTCTATGTATTATAGTACGGTGCTAAAAGAAATATGAAGAAGATTAAGACGTAGAATTACATAACAAGTACTGAAAAGGTTCATGGGACCAGAAACATAGAGTTGGAAGTTACCTTGGAGGTATACAACTTCTTTGGGATAAGTACGTAAGTACATAGTATTTGAACATATTGTTTTAAAAATGTGTATAGATGTGTATATATATTTTACAAATGTGATTTATAAATATATTTAATTTAAATGTTACTGAATTTACAGCTGCTTTTTGTTATTATGCATTTTCTCAGTCCATAGATACCACAAACTTGCACAGATTCACGTTTTTTAGTTATAATAAAGGGTTTTTAATCATGGTTTGAAAGAGTACAGTCTGGGTTCCCCCATAGCACCATTCACTATGGTATTAAGTTTCCCCTCATTCATATTTATTTATTTGATTTTTAAATTTTTATTTTTTAAAAACTCTTACCTTCCATTTTGGAATCTATACTATGTATTGGTTCCAAGGCAGAAGAGTGGTAAGGGCTAGGCAATGGCAGTCAAGTGATTTGCCCAAGGTCACATAGCTAGCAAGTGTCTGAGGCCAAATTTGA
The DNA here is from genome assembly GCF_027887165.1 of Monodelphis domestica. Classification (NCBI taxonomy): domain Eukaryota; kingdom Metazoa; phylum Chordata; class Mammalia; order Didelphimorphia; family Didelphidae; genus Monodelphis; species Monodelphis domestica. The sequence continues at coordinate 140,586,709 of NC_077229.1, read as the reverse complement.
ACCCAGGACCTCCCATCTCTAGGCCTGGCTCTCCATCCACTGAGCCACCCAGCTGCCCCATCACATTTATTTTTAAATGTAATCCTCACACATTAAAAGATTGGGAAACATCTCTTAGATTTGAGTTTGATGAGGTGCTATTATAACTGGTGACTTAGATGCCATTCCACTCTCTGCTCATGTAAATTTTCTTTTTCTGGCCTCTCCCCTTCTCAATTCCCTATGAACCAGAAGTATTCTATACTTCCTTTAAACATCTGATCCCTGACTCTCCTATTCTCTATGTGATGTTATTTATCTAGTGCCATTTTCTTTTTGCCTACCCATGTGGTAGGTCATTGGCTTCCTAATGAGGGAACCCATCATCCATGTCTCATGATATATCATTTAGTTCATGGGCTATGACCCTGATCCACATTTCTTGTACCTTCTTTAAATGACCAGCATTAATGGGTGCTATCCTGTAAATACCATGTAATAACTGTATTTTATTTCTTATACTCCTTTAGTCCCAGGCAAAAACAAAACAAAAGAAATGATCATGATTTGGGCTGTGGATGGGGAGAATGTTCTAAGGAAACTGATCTGCATCTGTCTTAGCAATCCTGGGTTGGGAACACAACCCATGCATACTTTGTCTCGGGGATTCCTGAATCTTGGAGAGTCTATGGGTATGCAGCGACTTGGTACATTTTATGTATTGTTATACTTTTAAAAATTAATCATACCAAAAATAAAAGTGTTTGTAAGCATCTGATCATAGTTTGTCATTTTCTATAGAAGACTCCATTGTACCAAGGAAATGGCAAGGGTCAAGGCCAAGGACTCAGTGAAATAAAGTTCAGGGAGAAGTTTTAGGTTTAGAACTATTCAAACTGGGCAAATGCATAGTTACACCCAGTTGGGTCATTCAAAAAGAAGTAAACTTAGGAAACAGAAAGTAATTTACTTTTTAAAAGACATGCATAACTTGAGTCATCCCTACCATTGTACTGTCTCTAGGGTTCCATAACTGACATGATCAACATGGGGTTTCTTAGCCATAGTCTTGCCTTTAGCTAGAGCCACATTACTGGTTAGCAGCAATAATTGGAAATTAAACATATGTCAGATCATAAGAAATGTAATAAACTTATTAAAATTAAGAGAGTGAACTATCAAGTTGCTAAAGGAGCTATTGTGATGCACTGGAAATAATATTAGATGAAAAAGGTTGAAAATAGTCAAAGACTTCAGTCTGAAGTATCATTTTAACTTTGGGACTGAGGTCAAATTATTTTTTCTCTATATAAACCTTAGTTTGTTCATCTATGAAATCAGCACAATAACATTCTTCCCATCCACCTCTCAGGTTACTGTGGAATTCAATTGAAATAAAGTATTAATTCTTTGCCTCCTATAAGTGATTACCAAGAGATCCCCTCTTAAAATTACTTTGTATCTAATATCTGTATCAATATCTATCTATCTATCTATCTATCCATCTATCTAATTTATGTTAATATACCTCTCTCTGTGTATTGTTTTCCTTCCTTCCACAGACTAACCTCCTTGAAGTTAATGGCTATTTCTTTTTTTTTCTCTTTGTTCTCCAATGCTTAGAACAATTCCTATAACACATAGTTATGCATAATACATGTTTGTTGAATGAACAAGTGAATGGATTAATGAATGAATGAAGTATCAGAAGAGGAATTTGAATTCAGTTCCTCCAGATTTCAATTTCAGTATCCTATTCTTTATATCAGGATGAGTCTATGAAACTGTAAATTAATTTATTCTATAAATAGTTGTGAAGTGGTACTGTGTGCTAAGTACTACAATTGCAGCTAGAAGGCAAAGAATTTCAGATGGTCTGGATTAACGAACTGTCCCATGTAATATTCTTTGTACACTATGCCACAGAGAACCTTGGAAATGGATCAGACCATGAAGAACATCATGTTCAACCTCCTCATTCTAGAGGTGAGCACCCAGAGAGTTTGAGCAACTTGCCTGAGGCTACACTGCTATTTAGCAGTTAGAATAAGAATTGAGGGAAGTCTTCTGCACTAAAGGGCTCTCTGAATCTTACAACCTGTTCTTATAATCTGTTGTACAACTTGTCATTTAAACTCATGCTTTCCTGCAGCTGCCTTGAGTCACATTTGAAATCCAGAGGACCTTCAACATTGCCCTGAGCTGTTATGGAATGAAATATTCTACATGTAATTACCCTAAAGTAAAGCAAGCATTGTCTATTTTAATGTTTTCTTTCTTAGGAGTAATAATTGCTTCTTATCACATGAACTTTGCTCCACTTAAACTCTAAAATGGTCTTCCTTATAAGATCATAAAATTTATAGCTTTGCTGTCATTGAATTGTTGAGTTGTGTCTGACTCTTTTTAACCCATGGACAGTCCATGGGGTTTTCTTGGCAAAGATCCTGTAGTCTTTTGATATTTCCTTCCCCATGTGTTCCAATTTTGCAAATGAAGAACAGAGACAAATAGGAGTTAAGTGATTTGCCCAGAATCTAGAGATAGTAAGTGTATGAGAATGAATCTTCCAGCTTTTGGATATTAAGCTCAGTACTCTATCCACTGTGCCACCTAGCTGCCTCAAGAGTTACTTTAGGGGAAAAAAAAATGGAGGGAAGGCATGGAAGTTGTAAAGTCTTAAGGATGTAAGTAAGTTTATAAGCCCTTCTCTAATGGATAGCTAATAACTTATCTCTGAGGTTGAGTTTACATCATAAGAAAAAGCCAAGGTATCTAATCATCAATATCAGTTTAACAATAACTCACTAAAGGATTCCTCCCTTTTCTTATGATAATGAAACAGGATTGTTTTTTAAAGAGAGGGAAAGGAGGAAAGTGGAAAGGGAAGAAATTCAAATTCTTTATTGAAAGCCAAGATAGGAAGCCAACTTTTACTCTAGGGTGGCTTGAAGCCTCAAACTGGTTGCCTGAATTAACAGAATAAAGACAGATTGTCCTCCTTTCCATAGATCTAGCTGTTATCTAAAAGCAAAATTACCATTTAAATGCTACCAAAGTCTTTAATACACCTACCTGGGAAAAGGGGAAAGGTTTGGAAAGATCATAATACTTTAACTATGACTCTAAACCCTTAGTAGCAGCTTGACTTTCTAAGAAAGATCAATGTATGGTCTGGTGAAGAATATGTATTTTAAATAAGCAAATGCAAAGTTGAATTCAATTCCTGAATTGTGGAACACATCCCTCAAGTGAAAACATTGAAAATTTTCTCATTAAGTCTTTGTAGCCTAGGAGTTATTCTCAGAAACATGTACCAATTAATATCCAGTTATTACATCATCATAATGTTTACTGCTTAAAAATATCATCATTAATCCTTAGAAGCACCACCTCCAAAAATTTGTTCCTGCCTCTACCTTTCAACAGAATAGCAATTAAGTTCTGAAAGCTTGCTGTTCTGATTTGTGGAGGGTTTTTTTTTTTAAACTTATTAACCTTATTATATTACCATTATTAATTTACTATTTATTAATTTGATTATTAATTAAGCAAGTTTACTAAGGAAACTTAAAGGGGGAAGGTCAGATCAGTTTGCATTTAGAAAACAAACCTCAAACTACTCTTGCACACACACATAATCACAGACATGCATGCACACATCTTTTTTATCCCAATATTCTCCTGTCAACTCTATTTGCCTCCAAATTATCTTGGAACTGAAATGACAGAAGACCCAAAAGATAATGAATGTTGTGGTGGGTATAAATAGGCTGCAGTATGTAGCCAGTGATGACTCCATACAGTAGGAAGTCCTCCAGCTCTGGAATCATAGGATCTGTGCTCAAATTCTACCTCTGATACAAACAAAATCAATGCAGTAAAACTTGAAAGAAAAACCATTAGTTGGGGGGAAATAACAGAAAGTTTATTCATAAAACCCAAATGTCCAATACATATATACACAGACATACACATATAAATATATACGTATATTTCCCCAATTCAAATATAGGACCATGATAATCATTACCCAAAATGGTAAAAGGATATGAATGACAGTTCTCAAAGAAAGGGATATGTGATCAAAAGCCATATAAAAATATTTATAGAACTTTAGATTAAAACAGCTCTGAGGTTCCATTTTACACCTATCATATTGTAAAATATGACAATAATATTAAATAATTGTCACTTATTTAATTAATTAATAATATTAATTAATTAATAGCAATAATTAAATGATGAATGAAGGACCTTCAGGAAAATAGTCCCTCTGGTGTGCTCTATACAAAATTATAAATTAATTCAACACTTCTGGAACCTAGTTTTTTGAACTATTACAGAAAAGTCACAAAACTTTGTGTGTGTGTGTGTGTGTGTGTGTGTGTGTGTGTGTGTGTGTGTGTATTCTTTGATTTAATAATACAAGTAGTTCTATGCCCCAAAGAGATCACATAAAGGGAGTGGGGGAAAGGAGTATGTACAAAAATATTTAAATCAGCTCTTTTATGGTACAACTCATTGAACTGGAAACAAAGAGGGTATATTGGGAAATAGCCAAACAAGTATGACTTAACTATGTAATCTATAGCTTTATCCATATCTATATCATGGTTGTATGATGGAATACTATTATTCTAAAAGAAATGATGAATGGAGATGATGTCACAGAAATCTTGTATGAACTGATGCATAGTGAAGTGAGCATAACCACCAGACAAAATATATAGAACAACAAAAAACTGTAAAGAAAAAAACTTTGAAAGGAGACAAGAATTCTGATCAATATAATGATCTATTCCAAATTGGAAGGTCACTGATGAAGTCTGCTATGCACATGCTGACAAACATTTTTGAACTCAGTAAATATAATAATCTGTTTGGCATGGCTACTATGCTTATTTATTACAAAGATTTTTGATTGTCCGGATTGGGTGGAGAAAGGGGTAAGGGGGCAGAGAGGTAGTAATAGGTTTGACAGAAAAGAGAATGGAAAGAAAAGAAAATAGTTCTTGGAAGAAGGTTCAGAAGAAAATATATGCAGGACTTTTTTTTTTTAAACCCTTGCCTTCCCTCTTGGAGTCAATACTGTGTATTGGCTCCAAGGCAGAAGAGTGGTAAGGGCTAGGCAATGGGTGTCAAGTGACTTGCCCAGGGTCACACAGCTGGGAAGTGGCTGAGGCCACATTTGAACCTAGGACCTCCCATCTCTAGGCCTGGCTCTCAATCCACTGAGCTACCCAGCTGCCCCCTGAAGGACAGTTTTTAAAGTTACATGTTAAATTTATTATAAACTTTTAAAAGCAAGATTTTTATAAATCACATTAACAGGAATTTAGAGATTTGTGACTTCACATAAAATCTTTATGTTAATCTCCCAGTTTCTATGTGTAATGTTCTTGTTTTGGGTACTCATGAAATCATAATAAAAAGAAAATATAATTAAAAGAAAATCAATTCTACCTTTAATGCTTACTAAACCTCTCTGAATGTCAGTTTTCTCACCTGTAAAATGAGAGAAAGAGTTGGACTAAATAACCGTTTGGATCCTTTCTAGCTCTAACTCTATGATCATCTATAAATTTATGATGATATAGGATCCTACCCAGGAAATATATGACAGAAAAAGGAGATAGGTTATTTATATAATAAGAATTAGTACTAACCAGCTCATATACTCCAGTGGTATCGGCACAAAGATATGGGACAGATGTGGACCGACTCATCATTAGGGAAGGTTTTATGAAGTAAAATGGATAAGATTTTTATTTTGGTCACACAGAAAAAGCAGTACTTAAGAGAAATTTTATATTTCTTAATGCTTACAAAGAGAATAGAGGGAAAAAAGATCAATGAATTGACATGCAACTAAAAAAACTAGAAATAATTAAACACCAAATTAGAAATGCTGAATATCAAAGGAGAGATTAGTAAAATTAAAAATAAGGAAATCATTAAACTTATAACTAAAATAAGAAGTTTTTTATGAAAGAAAAAATTGCTGTAGATAAACCATTGGATGAATTCACAACAAATGAAGAGGATATTAAAGCAATCACCAGGAGTTATTTTGTTCAACTATATGCCAATAAATATGACAATCTAGGTGAAATTAATATTTTTTAAAGAAATTTCCAAGATTAATAGAAGAGGAAAAACAAGCTATAAGTGAATTCTCTAAGATAAAAGTCCCAGGACCAATTGGATTCATAAGTCAATTATCTCAAAAATTTAAAGAACAAATGAATTCAATCCTATTTTGACTATTTGGAAAAATATTTGAAGAATGAATTGAACCAAATTCCTTTTATGGCACAAATATTGTGTTAATACCTAAAAAAGAAGAGATAAAATAGAGAAAGAAAACTATAATCCAATCTCTCTAATGATATTGTTGCAAAAATTTAAATAAAATACTAACTAGGAGAGTACCATAATATATCACAAGGATCATATACTTTGACCAGGTGGGTTTTATACCAGGAATATAGGGATGGTTCAATATTAGAGAAAGTGTCAGCATAATTCACCATATCAATAAGAAAACAATAGAAACCATATTATTATCACAGTAGATACAAAAAAAATAACAAAATACAACACTTATTTGTAGGAAAATACTAGAGAAAATTGAAATAAATAGAACATTCCAAAAAATAATAAATACTGTTTATCTAAAATCATCAGCAAACATTATCTATAATAGAGATAAGCTAGAAGCCTTCCCAGTAAGATCAGGAGTTGAAGCAAGGATGCCAGTTACCGCCACCTCTATTTCAATATTGTACTAGAAATACTACCCATAGCAATAAGAGAAGAAGAAATTGAAGGAATTAGAATAGGAAACAAGGAAATGATGTCATCACTATTTGTAGCTGATTGAATGATATGTTTGAAAAATCCTAGAGAATCATCATCATCATCAACAACAACAACAACAAAACAAACAACTGAAACAATTAACAACTTTAGTAAAGTTGCAGGATACAAAATAAACTCATGTGAATCATCAGACTTCTTTTATACTATACTATCAATTAAGTCAAATAGCAAGAGATAAAAGAGAAACCTCATTTAAAATAACTGCATACAATATACAGTATCTGGAAATTTACCTGCCAAAATAAACCCAGCAACTATATGAAAACAACTATAGAACATTTTCCACACAAATAAAGTCAGATCCAAACAAGTGGAAAAACTTTAATTGCTTATGAGTGAGTCAAGTCAATATAATAAAAAAATGATAATTCTACCTAAATCAATTAATCTATTCAGTGTCGTGCTCATCAGACTCTCAGAATTATTTGATAAAATTAGAAAAAGTAATAACTGAATTCATATTGAAGAACAAAAAATAAAGAATATCAAATGAGTCAATTAAAAATAAATATAAGGAAGGAAACCTTGCTATACTGGCTCTCAAACTATATTATAAAGCAGCAACTGTCTAAACAAACTGGTACTGGCTAAGAAATACATCAATGAATCAATGAAATATATTAGGCACTCAACATACAGTAATAAATGATCATAGTTACCTAATGTTTGACAAAAGAATTAAGCTTTTGGAAGAAGGCAATATCTACCAAAAAAGTGCTAGGAAGACTAGAAAATAGTATGATGGAAACCAAACATAGACTCTCATTCCATATACCAAGTTAAAGTAAAATGAATACATGATTTAAAAATAAAGGGCAATAAGGGGCAGCTAGGTGACTTGGTGGTTTGAGAGCCAGGCCTAGGGATGTGAGATCTGAGGTTCAGATTTGGCCTCAGACACTTCCTCGCTCTGTGACCCTAGAGGAAAGTCAGTTAACACCCATTTTCTAGTTCTTATTAATTTTCTGCTTTGAAATCAATACACAGTATTGATTCTAAGACAAAAGATAAGGGTTTTTAAATAAATAAAAAGTCATATAAAGAAATGAGGATAACACAAAATATTGTACCTGTGAGACCTATGGATAAGGGGAAAATTTATGACCAAACAAGATATAGAGAACATTGTGAAATATAAACTAGATAACTTTGACCACATTAAATTGAAATGTATTTGCACAAACAAAATAAATGCAATGAAAATTAGAAGGGAAATTAAAAAAAAACTGGAGAAAAATTGTACAGTAAGTGTCTGTGACAAGGGTTTCACTTTTCAAATACATAGAAAACTGAGTCAAATTAACGAGAATACACATTGTTATTCAATTGATAAGAAGTCAAAGTTTATTAAGAGACACTTCTTAGATGAAGAAATTAACTAGTCATATGAAGAAATGCTCCAAATCACTACTAATTAGAGAAAATAAAATTACAATAATTCTGAGATACCACTTCGTACTTATTAGACTAGCTAATGTGATAAAAATGGACAATGAAACGTGTTAGAAAAGATGCAGGAAAATTGGGACACTAATATAACGTTGGTGGAGCAGATACAATCATTCTGGAGAACAACCTGGAACCATGCTCAAAGGGCCATCAAGCTGTGCATACCCCCAATACTAGGTCTGTATCCCAAAGATATCAAAGATGGGAGGGGAGCATGGGGAAACTACTTGTACAAAAATATTTATAGCAACTTTTTCTATGGTGGCAAAGAACTGGAAATTGAAGGGGTACTCATCTGCTAAGGAATGGCTGAACAAGTTGTGGCATATGATGATAATGGAATACTATTTTGCCACAAGAAATTATGAAGAGACAATCAAGAAAAAACTACCTGGAAAGACTTATATGAAGTGATATAAAGTGAAATGAGCAGAAGCAGGAGAACATTGTACATGTCAAGTGCAATACTATTTGATGATCAAGTGAGAATGACAACTATTATCAGCAATACTAGGATCCAGGAGAACTCCAAGGGGCTCATGATGAAAAAGGCTATCCATGGCAGTGAAAGAATTATTGAACGTAGATTGGAATATATAATTTTTTCACTTTATTTCCTCCATGAGTTTTCTTCTTGTATAAGCAATATGTATCTTTTATATTATAGTGAACTTAAAAATACATATCGCATGATAGCACATTAACAACCTTTATCATACTACTTGGCTTTTGAGGAAGGGGAAGGGAGGAGAGAACATAGACTGCAAAATGTCGGAAAATGATCATTAAAAATTGCATCTACGTGTAATTGGGAAAATATAATAATAAAAGAAAAAATGATTTAATAGGGTAATAATGACATTAATACCTAGCATTAACCTAGAATTTTAAGGTTTACAAGGCACTTTACAAATATTATCCTATTTTATCTTCACAATGACTCCAAGAGAGATGTGCTATTATCTCCATTTACAGATGAATCACTGAAATTAAAAGAGGTTAAAGGACTTTCCCAGAGTCATTTAGCTAGTGTCTGAGACTGGTTCCTGACTTCCCACCTAGAACTTTACCCACTGTACCATAATATGAGGCTGTATGGAGTGTGAACTGCACAATTAAAGGGAATACTTACATGGCAGAAAATATGGATTTCTTTAAATAGAGAAGCATGGTTAAGGATGGGGTAGCAAACATGGTAGAGTGGATTTTATTTGTGTGTGTGTGTGTGTGTGTGTGTGTGTGTGTTTTAATCAGTGGTTCTAGACTTATACAACCATAGAAAGAAGACCAGGAAGGATTTCCAGAAATGCTAGAGAATAAAACTCCCTTGTTGTGCAGATGTGTTCAAGAAATCTCTCCCTCTAGCCCCTTGCAATCTAGTTATGAGGATTGTAAAGTACAACTAGATCCCAATTAGTGTGGATAATGAATCTTTTGAAGTGGTAGCATGCCTTGAGTTCACAGAGCATATTTCCACTGGACTTGAACCAAATGCCATATTTTCCATAATTATAACATCAAATAGTGCAAACTCAAATACTTGCCACCGCTTCAAGAAATGAATTATTTCCACTAATTGGAATCTAGCTGTACTACCTGTGAGGCAATGCCTCACCTGTAAAATTCTTTAAACATTAAATAAGAGTAATTTTTCACAGAAATCATCGCCTTTTGTTTAGCTTCCACTTTTTGCCCAGCAGGGTCTAGATTTTGCTTAATTTCTATTTGGAGGCTATTCATGGCATTAAATCCATTCTTTAAATTATTGATAGTCTAATTGGATTGAAATAATGTTTCTTTTCTAAATTATTCTCTATTTCAACTTGGAAGAGGCATCAGAGGTCATCTAGTGCAGCTTCTTCATTTTATTTATTTATTATGAGTTCCAGATAAATTGAGGCACTTCTCACCTCCCTCCTCCCTCCAAAGTATGCTGGTTGCATCTATTAGAGAGAAAGGAATTGAACTTAGATATTCATATTCTAGAGGATGTACCCTTTGTACTTCCTAAGATGATGCTTTCTCTACCTCTAGGAAGTGTCTTCAGACCATTCATTCTACAGATTCTTTCCCTGTATTGCTGAGAGCCTAACACATCTCATTTTCTTTATTCTTTCAGTATACTGTATCAAGAAAAGCCTAGCCAATCTTCAGCAGGGCATAAAGGCTAAATATTTTGTTTCCGATTCACAAAAAAAAAAAAAAATCCGTTTAATGTACTAATTGGATACAGAGCAGGATGTAGTTGGTTCTGGGAGAATTTGCTCTAAGTTTTCACCAAATCTACCTACACATAGGAAACATTGGTTAAGGGAGGGAAGAGGAAGGGGATAACTTAAAACTCAAAGCCAAATGTAAAGAACCTCTTTGAAAGAGTTACTCAGAATATTCTCTTTTTTCCCCCTCCCCATCCATAATTTATTTACCCAGGAAAACTCTGCTCAGATGTAGCATCTGGTTTTCAGCGAACTCCTGCATTACACCCATATTTCCAGCTGAGCTGACTGAGGTACAAGGAGGTCAAGTGGCTTGCCTCAGGTCACATACAATGAGCCAGTGATTCAGGCCAGACTGAATCCAGGATTCTCTTCCCAGACCTTTTGGCTACTAGCAATCATGTGAAGAGCCCATCCTTAAGAAGACATTCTAAAATTAGACTGAGAGAAATGTTGTCTTAGGACTCTTGCATATTGAAGCTAGAACCAATCATTCAACAAGCATTTATAGATACCTACTATGTGTCAGCTATTATACTAGGTATTTGGATACAAATGCACTAAATTAGCTCGGAGATTATTGAATCCAACCCCCTTGATTTACAAATTACAATGGACAGAATTCTCACTTTGGAGTCAGAGCACCTGGCTTCAAATTCTGCCTCTGGCAGCTTAATGTGTGAGGCTTTGGACAATCAATCTCTCCTTAAGTATGTATTTAAGTACTTAAACCATGACAGGAATTGTGTTAAGTAATAGAGATACAAGGCAAAAGCACAAACATCTCCTACCCTCAAGAAATTTACTATTTTAATGAAGAAGTCAGTATGTGATTAACTAGGTCCTTGTAATACATTATACATACATATGTATATATGAGGAAAATATATCTTTGCAGGGACCAGGAAAGGCCATTTTAAACTTTCTTATTCCTCAGTTTCTTTAATTATAAAATAAAAAGGTTGGACTAGATAGTCCCAGAGATTCCTTTTAGTTCCTGATTTAGAATCTTCTGAACTAAGGTGGTAGGTTGGGCAGCTAGGTAGCTCAATGGATAGAGCATCAAGCCCTAGAGTCAGGAAGACCCATCTTCCAGACTTCAAATTTGGCTTCACGTACTTCCTAGATTGTGACACTGGGCAAATCACTTAACCCTATTTGCCTCAGTTTCCTCATCTGTAAAGCAAGCTGAAGAAGGAAATGGCAAACCACTCCAGTATCTTTGCCAAGAAAACCCCAAATGAGTTCACAGAGAGTCAGATATGACTGAAAACAATTCAGCAATAATTGAACTAAGATGGAAAGACTATACATCATGTTCTTTCCAGCTTTAAGTCTAGCACCTTGTGTCCTATAAATGTGAGGCTCAGAGGGATTAGGAGACTTGCTCAGGATAATATGGAGAGTGTTTGCAGCGTACAAAAGGACCTGGAGGTTTTTTGGTTCTGTTTTTTAAGAAAATGTCAAGCTAGTTGGGTGAGCACAGATAGATCAGTTCATTCCAATCTGAGCAGAAATTCCTGAGATGAAATTTCAATGAAAATGGAGTTTCCCTTAATTCCCATCCCTTGTTCTAACTACCATACATCTTATCCTTCCTGTCACCAGTCAAAATTCTTTGTCCAATCTATATATGATAGGAATATTCCCTAAACATACCAAGTAAGTGGTATTCCCATCTTACCCCTTAAATTTACTTCTTCATTATTTCCACTATTTGTTCCTATTTCTGTTCAGTTTAATAAGTCTTGTGCCTCCTCTGTAGGATAGCAGTTTAAATACTTTAAGGCAGCTATCCTATAACCCCCACCCCCAAGTCTTCTTTTCTCCAGTCTAACTATCCCAATTTCTTCATACTCTTGGCAATAGGAATTCCTCTTCCTACTGAAGTTACTCAATTATATTTCACAAATATCCTCCCTATTCCCAAAGACAGTAAATTTTTCTCAATTCTCACCCCCACACACCCTCTCAGAATTCTGACAATATTGACCTGTTCCCCCATTTCCTCCCCAGAAATACTGTCTTCCTTTGACATTTTGGTATCATCATTGCTTTTCTTTCTGATACTCTTTGTTCATGTTAACGTGCTCTTCCTTCCTCCTACCCACAAGTTGACATTTCCTGAAGAATTACCCTAGTTTGGTCAGCTTCATTCTCCTCCTGACACTGGCTCTTTATTTGATGTTATTCTCCTTAACAAGTTGAGTTATTAGTTCTAAGAAGAGAGCTCGCAAATCTTCATCTCCACCTGTTGATTTTTTCTCCTAGAGTTCTGGGTACCTCCAATGAAATATATCTAAGATGAAACCCATTGTGTATCCAGCAAATCATTTTCTTCTCTTGACTTTGTGGGGGAAAACGAATTTCCTGGAATACAAATATCAGTCATCTTTCACCCTTTCTTCCCTTTCCTTGGCCTTAATCACTATTTTACTATCCATTCCACCTCTGCAATCTACTCCTAGCATTCAAACTAGGTTAGGCTCTTATCATATCCTTGTGTCTAGTCTTCTCTTCCCTTCAATTGATACTATGGAGAAACCTAAGACAAATTAGGGCCACTGAGGAAAAGCAGCCATAAAGACATGCTTATGAGCTTGCCTGAGATTTCTTTGGCAAGGCTGGAGTCTCAAAATAGCAGCTCAGAAAGTATTATCTGGCTATAACACAAATAAAGACATCTGAAAAGCTTCCTTCATAATAATCCTTGAGTTGTTCATTATTTTGATGCCCAAAGAAGCTTCTATAATGTCATGACCAAATGACCCAGACTCTCTTTTCCCCTGATTCCTCTAAATCCCCAAGTTATTGCCAATATTCCTTAATTGCTTGGGTTTGTAGAAATGCCTTAGAAATGTTTTGGGTAAAGCTTTTTCATAAATACTATTCTATGGGAAAGTAATACTTAATGATGCAATGCTTAAAACTCTATATTCTATAAAAATCTTTATCTTCATCATAATAAATGGTAGGCCTAGCTACAAATCATTATACTGTGTGTTTTGCTCACTGGGGGGTCTCTCCCAGTCATTCTGGTACCTGCTTTTTCTGTCTCTATTTTTTCTTTTTCTATTTTCCTTTCCTTCACTTAGGAGGAGCTGGCCTTTTCATGGCTGTGAGAGTGGGTTGTTACCCCTGATTACCTGGCCCTCACATTCTATCACTTGACACTTGGAGTATAAGAACAAGAACCATTACTGGTCGTGGACCTGACTCTCTTCAATCAGTTGATGCCTGACTGATTGTCTTGCTATGATCAAAGTTCCAAACCAAACATCCTTTGGCTGAGAGAGAAAGGTAAGTATTTCATTCACCCACACAGATAAAGAGGCAACAAGAGATCTCATTTATTCCACACCTGAGCTAAAATATTGAGAGATTATAGGACATTAAAGATATAATATTAAAGACAGAGATTTTTATATAACATATACATGTTATATAAGATTAAAGACAGAGATGTTTATATAACAATACTGAAACAGGTGGTCAAGCAAAGGGGGTTTACAATTAAGCCATCCCAGCTCCTCAAATTGTTGAAAGTTGTTGAGAATTGCTGTCCTTGGTTTTTTCAGAATGTCCATTCATAGAGATATAAAAATTATCTATTTTGAGGTATTCTTATACCTAATCAATTTGCTTTATCCTTATATTTTATCTTATTTCATAAAGAAGGAAACTAAAGACCAGAGAGATAAGATGACATATAATACCATACAACTAGATGGTGGCAGAGATATCCATTATGAGTTGATGGATTCAGCATGAACCTACCAGAGTAACATTCATAAAATAATCTGATATCCTGTCACTACCTTGCTCAAGGTTTTTCAAAGGTGGCTTTTTTTGACAAAACACAGACACAAATCGTTCATCTAATATATAAGATTCTCCAAATTTCAGCTCAGCTTCTTCCAGATTAATCTTCTTTTATTGTTCTTCAAATATTTTTGCACCCAGCTAAATGGACATGAACATCATCCTCTGATTAATGACTATTTGGACCTTCCATCAGATCATTAACTAGCATTCCCTTTCCCCAACTCCTTCTACTAAAATCATAACCAGATTTCAAGGTCCATATAAAAACTTGCTCAATTTATTTCAATTCAGATGAGGTAGATGATACTGTTATGTCCTGAAAAGATTAATAAAATATAGTATGTTTGTTCATGAAATTTATAGGAAAGATCTAACATACATAGGTTTGTATCATCCAAATAGAAAGAAAAAAAGGAAAATTTGTTTTAGTTTAAAAGCATTAAGGACAATTTCCTATTGGAAGATTATGAAAGGCTTCTTTTAGGATATGATATTTGAGATACTCTCTAAAATTCCTTGTTCCTTTAAATCTGCATTGATGATTAAGCCAACTTAATTTCAAGACTAGGAAAATGGGTAAAGGACAAAGTGGTATTGTAGAGTGAAAAAAGGTATAAACAAAGACACAGATATAGAAAAAATGCAATATGGTTTATTGGGAGAGAAAAATAACCCGATATATTTTAAATTTTGAAATAGAACTCATAATGGAGATCTCTACCACCATCTAGTTGTGTGGTATTATATGTCATCTTAACTCTCTGGTCTTTAGTTTCCTTCTGTAAGAGAGGAAATCAGATCCAGCATGACAAAGGAGCAACCCAAGCAGGGGAAGGGCAAGGAAGACCCAAGATTCCAGGAAAAGAACAGATGAGCTGTGAGGATTCAAAAACAGTTACTTCACTTCTTCTTGGGAGCCCTCCTGGAGTGGATGGTCTGAGTAAGCCTCTGAAACAGAGAATTTCTCTGGACATTGATCACCTTTCAGTGAACCCCAAATTCCTCTGGTTCCCGCTAAAAATGATAAAAGTAGATTGGGACTTTTGGGAAAAGCCATCTACTAAAGAAAATCCTCTCTAGCCTCAAAAACCCTGTCTTTGAACTTCACTTTTCAACTAGTTTAGATCAGGAGGAAGGACAACCCTTACAACTGACCAAAAGGGGGTCAGGCAAACAGCCTGCGAGGGATCCCATTCTGCTCCTATATTACACGTCTTTATAAAATAAGATAAAATATAAGGATAAAGTAAATTGATTAGGTATAAGAATACCTTAAAATTACCTGGCCCTCTGTGAATGAACATTCTGGGGGGGGGGGGACTGCTTTAGAAACTAGCTTCACAGACGTATCATTTGTAGGGAAGGATTCTCCAGATGGCTTGGTGGATAACATAAGGAAGGTGACAAAGTTCTTGGTACAACTTAGCTGAGCCAATGGCCTCTAATGATGCTAGACTAACCTAGACTTTTCTAGGTTTTTTTGAAAGGTGAAACTATCACCTACAAATTCTTTTTAGTGTCGTTTGTCCATTTTCCTTCATAAAACCATCCTTCAAGCCTCAGCTATAAGGTACTCATCAGTAATGAGTTCACTGTAGCTCTTTTACATATTTTAGAAAAATTGGATTTTGAGCTCTATTAATTGTTGGGGATGGATGATCAAGGTAATTCCCTTTTCAATTTCATTATCTGCAGAATTTGGTCTCTGAGATTTTGATTATGTCTCCCTGTAAAGGTTATGGGCATATACACTGAACCATTTGGGATTCTGGGAGAGCCAACTGGAAATGATTTGATCAGAGGTTAAAGAAGGAGCTTCTTCTTCTTCTTCTTTTTCTTTCTTTCTTTCTTTCTTTCTTTCTTTCTTTCTTTCTTTCTTTCTTTCTTTCTTTCTTTCTTTCTTTCTTTCTTTCTTTCTTTCTTTCTTTCTTTCTTTCTTTCTTTCTTTCTTTCTTTCTTTCTTTCTTTCTTTCTTTCTTTCTTTCTTTCTTTCTTTCTTTCTTTCTTCCTTCCTTCCTTTCTTTCTTCTCCTCCTCCTCCTCCTCCTCCTCCTCCTCCTCTTCTTCTTCTTCTTCTTCTTCTTCTTCTTCTTCTTCTTCTTCTTCTTCTTCTTCTTCTTCTTCTTCTTCTTCTTCTTCTTCTTCTTCTTCTTCTTCTTCTTCTTCTTCTTCTTCTTCTTCTTCTTCTTCTTCTTCTTCTTCTTCTTCTTCTTCTCCTCCTTCTTCTTCTTCTCCTTCTCCTTCTTCTTCTTCTTCTTCTCCTTCTTCTTCTTCTTCTCCTTCTTCTTCTTCTTCTCCTTCTCCTTCTCCTTCTTCTTCTTCTTCTTCTCCTCCTCCTCCTCCTCCTCCTCCTCCTCCTTCTTCTTTTGCCTTTTTTCCATACATATTCAGAGGGAGGAGAGCTGGGTGGTTGCCAGTCTAGTAGACCTAAATTCATTTTCCTTCTTAGAAATCCCAGGTTCTCAGGGTAATAGTAGAGTATGAATGTCTATGCATTTATGTAGTAAAAGTAACATGAGAAAGTTGACAGAATCTTCATCTGAAAAGAAAAAATCTACCTTTTGAGTAAAATCCAAAATCAAGAGTGATTCCACAAAGAAATCACCAAAATAATTACCAATCTACCTATATAATTTTGGGATGAGAGGAATTTATGTGTAAAAAAGAAATAGAGAACATTGTGAGATATAAAATGGGTGATTTTGATTAAATTAAAATTTAAAAAGGTTTATTACAAATTTAACTAATGTAAGACAAGATTAGAAGAAAAACAGAAATTAGAGGTTAGAATTTTATAAACAGTTTCTAAGATTGAGCTCTCATATCTAAAATACAGGAAAAAAATCTGTAAAATTTATCAAAATAAGAATCATTTACCAATTGATAAATGGTCAAAAGAAGAATAGACAGTTTTTAGATGACGAAATCAAAGCCATACACAGGCATATGAAAAAATGTTCTAAATCATTACTGATTAGAGAAATGCAAATAAGAAAATTCTGAGAGAATATCTCACACCTATCAGATTGGCTAAAATGTTAAAAGGGCAAAATGACAAATGTTGGAAAGGATATGGAAAAATGGGGACACTGATACACTATTGGAGGAATTGTGAACTGATCAAATATTTTGGAATTATAGCTAGAGTTATAAAACAGAATATACCTTTAAACCCAATACCACTATTGAATCTGTTTCCCATGGAGATCAGGATAAAAGGAATAGAATCTATATGTTCCAAGTATTTATAACAGTTCTCTTTGGGGTGACAAAGAACTGGAAGTTAAGAGGGTGTCCTTGAACTGGGGAATGACTAAACAAGTTGTGACATATGATTGTTATTGAATATTGCTGTGCTGTAAAAAATGATGAGGTTAACTAGAAAAGCAATTGGAAATATCTACATGTAATTATGAAGACTGAAATTAGTAGAATCAAAAGAACTTTATATATAGCTAAAGAATGAATATTTTAAGAATAACTTGAATGTCCATCTTCAGAGAAAGAACTAATAAACAGAAACACAGAAGACATATATATTCATATTTTTGTCAGGTGATGGCTTCTAGGGTGTGAAGAGGGAAGGGAGGAGATGAGATACCTGGGAATTTTCATGTAACCAATAAACAAAGTAATAAAAAAATAATTAAAAAATCACCAGTCCTACATTGCAGGATTTCACCAGGCATGGTGATGAACACCTTTAATTTCTGCTACTCAGGATGCAGAGGTTACTTGATCATTTGAGATTTAGAAGCCTGATCTACAGTAGAGGTCATACTTATTGGGTGTCCACATTATGCCTGGCACCATAAGGCCATCAGGCTGTCTAAGGAGGGATGAATTGGCCCACATAGGAAGCAAAGCAGGTCAAAGCTTTAATGCTGATCAACAATGGCATCTGGCCAACGAGCAGCCTTAGGTTAGGTGAAAATGTGAGACTCAGTCATGAAAGATCAAAGGAAAAGAGAAAAGGAAAGCAACAAGCATTTATTTTAAATGGCCTGTTTTGTGTGCCAAACATTGTACTATTAAGTGCTTTCCAAATATTATCTCATTTAATCGTCACAACTCTGGGAGGTAGATGCTATTATTAGCTCCAGTTTATCATTGAGGAAAATGAGGCAGAGTGACTTGTTTACAGTTGCACAGCTCATAGGAGACAGTTTTAAATTTAAGGTCATGCCCAGTGCTTTATCCACTGGGATAGGGAAGGGAGGGAGGGAGGGAGGAAGGAAAGAAGGAAGGAAGGAAGGAAGGAAGGAAGGAAGGAAGGAAGGAAGGAAGGAAGGAAGGAAGGAAGGAAGGAAGGAAGGAAGGAAGGAAGGAAGGGAGGAAGGGAGGAAGGGAGGGAGATTTTAGGAATTTACTTAAGATTAGACTCACTAAAGAATTGAACTAATTGTTCATAAACTATAGTGAGCCCTTTCTGCTTTCTGCTACATTGTTTATGATTTGTTGCTAGGTTTTGTTTTGGGGTGTGTGTGTGTGTGTATGTGTGTGTGTGTGTGTGTGTGTGTGTGTGTGTGTGTGTGTGTGTGTGTGTGTGTGTTGCATCTTCTGTGAGTTAAAACCAATATTGTCTGGAACTTGATAAAATTTGTTTTGAAAACTTTTGTTTGAATTTTTTTGTTTGAATTTTTATTTGCAATTCATGTTAAATTTTAGGAAACTTTTGAGCTCCTTTGTGGAAACCTAGACATGATCTATATTCTGACTTTTTTTCCTGAGAAAATACTGAATAAAGACAAAATAAGACATAGAAATTGATTATTTTGGAGACCATTCCCAAAACTGTACCCACTCTATATAACTTCCACATTAATTAAATTAAAGAATAGATTAACCTCCAAAACTTTTCTTAAAATAATTCTACTCAAATATTAATATTATATAGGTAGCTAGTTGGCACACTGGATAGATAGCTCCATCTCCAGTCAGAAAGACAAAAGTTCAAAGCATACCTCTGATATTTGACAGCTGTGTGATCCTGGGTAATTTAGTTAACCTCTGTCTGCCTTAGTTTCCTCATTTATGAAATGAAGATAATAATAGCACAACTCCCCAAGTTGTTGTGAAAATAAATTGAAATATTTGTAAATACTTTTAAAGCTCATTGAAAACCTAAAAGTGCTATAAAATATCATAATTATTATTGCCATAGAACATATTACTATTTTCTCCCCCCTATGAGATATCAAACAATCAATCAATATTTATTAAAAGTCCTAAGTACTAGGGATAACAAAGATGGCAAAAGATGGCTCCTTTCCTCACGGAATTTACAGTCTAATGGAGGAAACAACGTTCATATAAATATATATAATTTACATAAAGCAAGCTATATTCAGGAGAAATAGGCCATAATTAACAAAGAGAAGGCATTAGAATTTAACAGGTTTGGAGAAGGCTTCCAGTAAAAAAAAAAAAGGAGATTTGGAATTATGCCAGGGATTTTTTGCCAAATTGAAGAATTCACTTGAAA